>NC_139674.1:12890715-12918215 GCF_951799395.1 Argentina silus
CAGCCAATCAGGCTTGGAGAGAACGCTGGCGGCGAGAGTTCACATTTTGATTGGCTTGAGCAGAAGTGATGGAGAACAACAAAACCCTCCCCTTTTTCACGACTCTAGAAAAGAGCTAATTAGTCAGTGTTAGCCAACCGACGTAGCTATATTTGAAAAAGGACATTGCTAAAGTGGTTTTATTTTTCCTGGAATTGTATTTCGGCTGTTGGAACACGATCCAAGTGGGGATCAGTGAAAATTATTGGCTGTTCTGTTTTGAGCTGCCTATTGACTTGTTGAGAGTGCGCAAGCACGTTTCAGGTCTCCACCCTTTGCTAAGCAATTTATGCCTCGAATTTCCCCAGGCTTTCCAAACAAGGGAAAGGCTGGTCTCAACGAGGTTCGGAAGACCCGAACGCCTACCATTAAACCAAAAAAACATCTTCAAGATCCAAGAAGAGACTCAGATGATCATTATAAGTTTATGACTTGGTTGGGGGAATTTTGGTGGATATACATGAGAGAGGGAGAGAGATAGAGAGATAGACAGATAGAGCAGGGCAGAGCAGCAAACAGGTGTGAGTTACACAAGCATGTGTGCTGAAGCAAGGAGAGTCAAACCCCTGCCCCTAGGGCCAAAATCAGGCCCATTTATCCAAGAGCAGGATACCATTTCAGGGGTGGAAATGGCAGCTGGAGACCAAAGCCTGAGGTATGAAAATAGGAAATAGGAAAATGATCTATCTATTCATATCATCAGGCACACTAAGACCTGAAAGCACCTTCAATTTCTATTTCGTTAAAAAAAAAAAAATGTCACCACTTGGCTTAGAAAATACACGTGCAGTTTAAACTTCTGTTGCTGGTCCTTTGATGCTAATTCATGACTTAACATTTTGCTACAGGTTTTGGGCAGGCAGAGACATACCGCCAAATTTCAGGAAGCTTGTACATTCCCCTCAGAATTACGACAAGAATGGCCTTCCAGGCATGTGATGGCTACAATCAAACATGGCGAATATGGTGGGTTAACTGTCATAAAAAGATTCAAACAAAACAAATGAACAGCCAGGTTCCTCTTGTTCCTCATAACAGATGGAGTCATTCTAATCTAATCGCAGACATATCAGATCATGTTCTTCATCAAACCATAAATGTAATTTTGATGTTTGAGGAAGTTCACAAAAGAGGGAAGATGATGATGCCTTGTAGTCCGATGATCCTCCACTGGTACTTGAAAGAGGACATGTCTGTCTGCAGGGGCTGCACATGGTACAGGGAGGCCTGGTGGGCCGCAGCAGGGGCGTGGGGGTGGGGGGCAGGGAGAGATCTCATGAGATCATAATCAAGTGTGTCTGTTATGGCCTCAAGGACTTCTGAACGATGAGCAAATCATCTTCATCACCATTGCTAATTCTCAAATGAGAAAGAGACTTTTTGTCTCTGAAATGTCCTCTCCCAATTTGAAAGCATAATGAATGAATTAACACTTAACACTTTTGCACAATAGGTCTCTCTATAATAATCTTTCAACCATTCAGTGATGTTCAAATCTGAAAGGGACTTAAAGAAAAATTACAGAATCAGATTCACCACAATGGAGGAGCAACACAGTTTCTTACACTGTATTAAACCTCAAACAAAAGACTACAATCGACAATCTTTTAGCTTTTCCTAATTACAACCATGATGGATGCAGTGGTATGAAATGTGACTGGCCATTCTCTTGCCAAATTACTAGTGCGGTTTAAAATGCGGTGACTCAAAGAAGTTAAACTCCTTCGCAAAGAGACTGAAAGAATATTGGCATCCATGTCAATTAATGTGGACCGGGAAGTCATTTAAAAGTAAATGTTTGACCTTCCCTCAAAGTATCTATTGAGTAAATAAGAAGAAATGCCCAAAGGATTTCAAAGGTACTGCAGGTGTGTCTGTTGACGTAATTGGTCTGGCTGTGTCTGAAGGTTGATAGGCTGACCTACTCTGCAGCGATAGCGGGCAATAAGGAGACTTTGCCCTCTGACTGACATCAAAAGGCGACTGGATTAAACGCTGTGAAAATTAAATAGCAGCCACATGTTTGACAGGCTTAGCTGACCAATGCAGCCTATGCCAATAAACTTGCCTGCTGCTTTTAAAGTGACAGTACTGTTTAAAAGTCAAATAAAGGGACTACATTAACATTTGTCTGAATTCCACGTTTCCCCTCACGGCGTATAATATTACTTTTGATATTGAAAGTTGGAGTGCAAAATGGCCTATACTCGGTTGACACCTGTGGCTCTGACAGTCTAGAAACGCCTAATATTCATGAATTGTCAGGAGAACGCCAAGGGTGATGATAAATCACATTAAATCCTGTCAGTGATATCATTCACTAGGACTGATCTCATTGTTGGCAAAATAAATCCTGACTCTTTAAAACATAAATATGCTGAGGGAGGCAAATTCTTGACGACTTGCCAAACGAAACATAAAAATATCAGCCAGAAACATGACATAGGCGCCGTGCTGATTTTAAACAGGTTTCCGTGGCTTAGCGTCTCTATCTATTCTATTCAATTTAACTCAATTTCAATCGAATTTAAAATAACTCAAAATCCCTCCTGCGCGAGGGAACGTTTTGTGTCTAAGCCTCATCTCCCAGAGAATAACAAGCATCCATCCATAGATATCTGTCCTCTTCTTTAAATAACACGATGATCCGGCGCTGCACCCCAACATTTCCAGGTCGCCGTTTTAGAGCAGACGGCCTTATACCCCCGCGCCTTCAATCACACTGCGGCTCCACCGGCCGCTTAAATAACCCACCTGATTCACCCGAGCGACGGCGGCTGCCCTGAACCCGCCACAGAGAGAGAGGGGGAAACAGATCCATGACTAAAACGGAAGGAATCCGACGGGCCTCCAGAACCAGAGCTACATGATATACAGATCACAGAGACTAAGTTAGACTTTATGGCCCCCAACCTAAGGTGAGATATCAGAAACCCAGCCACCGGCGGCTGGTGAGTGGGCTAGAGAGGGACACCGGGGCCCAAACTAGAACATGTTAATGTCCTCTCCTCTCTGATGTCTGTCCACCGTGTGTCCTCTTTATAAATATCATATGTCTCCTGTCTCCACATATATACACACACCTACGGAAACACACATTCTCGCGCGTGTGTGTACGTGCAAACAAATATATGTGTATATATATATATATATATATACACATACAAATCTCGAACAACTTATATACATATATATATATATACACACACACACACACACACACACACACACACACACACACACACACACACACACAACAACAACAACAGGCAGACTAAATGTTTTAGGTCACCCAAACAGTTGTGTCTGAAGGCGTAGGTGTGGTGTGCAGACTAGAACACACAAGAAATTAAACCCTAGAACATCATGGCTAGGGCTTTGTGATGACATCACACGTCTCGATGAGAACATCATGTCTGCTTGGCAATGCGGCGTCAAGACACAATTTTTTATTCATTTAGAATTTACAACAAAAATGTTTTCTACATGTTTTTTTGGAATACAATTTATACAAAGGTCTGTTTGAAGTGCTCTCTGTTTTGCTTGTCAAAGTTCTGCCCAACGTAAAATGGGTTAGGGTTAGATGTGGTATTTAAAAAAAAAACACGTTTTATGGTTTCCGCCATACTATGACCTCTTTATGATCATGGTACTGTATGTCACACTTAAAAGACACTTTCAGACAATAAGAAAAACGCAGAATTTCCATCGTACTTGAAAACAACTCTCATGGTTAAGACATTCAAGTTTAAATGACCCTGCCCACACCAATCAACAAACAATACCAAAGCATTTTTATCCAAACTGAAAATTATTTCAAACTATGCCAGCAGTAAGTAGGTTTACTTCATGATGTTACTACTATCTTATCCAATTTTCCGTCATTTGACTGACAGGGGTGTTGTGAAGTTCATGCTAAAGTTTCCTTCTAAAACTGTCATTTCTTTAAAAACAGTACAAACTGGTGGGACCTCTTCTGTTCTGTGAAGCCTGGTGAGTCCCACACCTAGACTACGGTATGTCTCCATGTAAACAACAGGTGAAGGTGCTTATTCAACATGCGAAGCTTATATCCAACACAATGCTCCCTGCCACAGGTACATCTTGTCAAACACACTCTTTGGATTCCATTGTCTTGACCAACTGTCCTTGAAGAATACCTTTCCCATACATAACCGTACAATAACAACCCATGTGTTACACACTTAGTCTTACCTTGTGCCTCACTGTTAATAGGCAACAAACCAAACAGATACCCGAGCCCAAACCCAAGTATCAGACAACATCAACTTAGAGGTTGAATCATATGAGTTGTATATTGTATCAAGTCGAATCATCAATGAAGAAACGTGTGGTTTGTGTTTACTGTGGGCCATGTTTACTGTATGGTCCGACACACCGTGTCTATTTCCTTGACGATTGCTCGACAAATATCATAAACGTCTGATTCCCTGATAAGTAACCGATCACTTGCTGAATAATGGCTTACTTACAGTCTCTTGTACTATGCCTACGAAGTGATATGTCAAGAATGTAAGTAAAAATGCTGACTATTTCACCATTGACGCCTGTCATAAGTTTACACCAACTAACACCCATAGACACCCATATGTCCTGGGTAACCTTACGTTCGCCACACCTGCCTATTAAGTACATGAAACACAAGAAGTTCTTACATTTTTAGGGGTCTTCAACAATGAGTATCTCCAGTCAGTCCCCAAGCCTAGCAGGAGAGGTCCTTAGAACAACTTAAGGAAATGACCCTGGGGGCAGCTACACCCTTTTATAAGGCTCACATAACTGAGAATGAAAAAAAGAGCACAGGGGTTTAAATTGGGAAGCGCTCTTTCAAAACTATGTCACACCCCATTCCTAAGCCCCCCCCCCAGGAGTGAGAGTCTCCTAATCGGGGGCTACTTCCATCTCTGAAGGTGGGAGGGGGGCGTGAGGGGTGGGTTGGGGTTGGGGATAAAGGGCTGTTTGGATCAAATTGTTCCCCGTATCGAGAGCCTTATACTTTGACTGATGAGTGTGCTTTTGAGGAAGCTGGACTGTCGGTTCTTCAGTCAGCCTCTAGTCTCAAGTGGAGTGTTTTGTGAGAGATGTCCCTTTTTGGAGAGTGTAATTTTTTTGTGGCCTGAGCCCACAAACGGGTGATGTAATCCTCTCGCTCCGGTTTAAGAGTGACCCTTTATTAGTTTCACATTTAAAAAAAGCTGACATTTTGGGGAAACATGAGCCTTTTGAAATGTGAAACTATAAAGTTCTGTTTATAGGACGGGGTGTGTGTGTGTTCCGTTTTTGTGTTGACCTGATGTGCAGTTACCAGGCAAAGTCATCTGGTGACAACATCCTTAAACCTTTGTCAACTAGCCTAACTTTCACTTTGCTTATCAACGAACAAAGGTAACTATCGAACAAAGGTAACTATCAACAACTCTCGTCATCTTAACTAGAAACCTCTCGGCTAATCTTTATTTCCAAGACAAATGGATAAGTATGCCCATTTGAGATTCGAGACAACCGCCAACTCTAGTTTAGAAAGTGAAATTAAAAAGTTAGCACATGCCGCACATGATAATGCTTATGAATGACATCGCTGAGAATCTTTCAGTGTTTGTGTTAAGTAGAACATACAAACCACAAAACTGTGTCACCACTGTCAACGGAGGGCAGACGTGCCTGTTTTGTTGTAGCTGAATAGTCAAACAAACCAATAGCAGTCCAATATCTCCATTATTCAACTCATATCTGAAAATAGGTTTAGATATTGTGTAAAGGCCTATCGTTTCATACCCCAGAATAACCATTGGCTTGTGAAAGTGAATGAATCTAATATTCATCCTAACATTTGCAGTGGCGTATGCTGTAGCCTATCACGATCATAATATATATATATATATATATATATATATATATATATATATATATATATATATATATATATATAATATAATACAATAATATATAATAATATATATGCCATTTAGCTGACGCTTTTATCCAAAGCGACTTAAATTGCAGTGAGTGCATAAATTTGTCAGTATATATGGTCCCAGCGGGACTAGGATCCTGTCCAGTGTGACATCTGCAGTAGTTATGTGGTGTGTGTCAGTGGTGGTGATATCACAATCACACATATTCCTGACACATATTCCTCTAGACTACAACTCAAGAGCCTGACATCTGGTTCTTGGCCATGGCATGGTGAGATCACACTCAACTTAACTCAACACGTCTGCATGGCTGCAGTCACTGTTCATGTCTGTCTCCCCTCTCCCTCTCCCTCTCCCCTCTCCCCCCTCCCTCTCCCCTCTCCCTCTCCCTCTCCCTCTCCCCTCTCTCTCTCCCTCTTCCCTCTCCCTCTCCCTCTCCCCTCTCCCTCTCCCTCTCCCTCCCTCTCCCTCTCTCCAACCCAGTTGCGGCATGAGTTCGGAACTAAATGAGACAGCAGTGTCTTCATCATCATCATCTTCATCCTCCTCATGTCTAAGACTTGTGTTACTAAGACCTTCCTTTCTTTTAGTAATATGAACCTGCTCAACTTCCTCAATCTCAGGACATTGTTCAACGACCCCCCCCCCCCCCCATCAAGTCTAAGCTTACATTCCACAGACTTAAACCCAAAGTGTGTTGTTGATAATCATGAATTTAATCGAGATGTTATTCATGTTTGTGGTAACACTGTATATTGCATATGACTCATGGGTAACTAACGACATAGTAATAACTCCTGTAATACCTAATAACAGGTGTAAGTGCAGGTAGTCACACGCAGTAGTTTCACACGTTTCCGATTTCCAGGAATATACAAATAGGGGAATCTAAATGTGAGCCACTCCATCACATTACCGTATAATCACTTGGTAACTCTGGTGAGTAATTACATGGGTTATTTTACTGATAACTCTGGTGAGTAATTACATGGGTTATTCTACTGGTAACTCTGGTACAACGCATGTGTGTTACAGTGTGACCCTCAATCTTGTTTAGTTTTTATAGTCTAAGAATTTCAATGCGCCAATTATCCTTATGGTCCGTTGAATCATCAAAATGACAGTTCTTTCTACTACAGTTATGTTTGAGATCAAGGACATCAACAACTCTAGTCATCTTAACTAGAAACCTCTCGACTAATCTGTATTTACAAGACAAATGGATAAGTATGCACATTTTGAGATTCGAGACAACCGCCAACTCTAGTTTAGAAAGTGAAATGATAAAGTTATATCACACACCGCACACGATAATGCTTATGAATGACATCATTGAGAATCTTTCAGCAGCCTAGCCTACGATCCATAACACCACCTTTCCATTATCTATTTCTACCGAATATCTGCATTTAATTCAGTTTCCCCGAGGCTGTAGCACATTTATTGGGGCGTGCAACTGTAGGTACTCAAGGATACGGCGTTTCCTCTCTAATCCCTAACATTTAGTATCTCGATGACTACAAATCCGGTGTCAAGTCGATTCATTAGAACGTTGTGTCAGATCTCGGTTTTCTATTCCAAGTGAATGTCGCTTGCCACCGAATTGTACATTGTGTTACTTTCTGATCTCCCGGCCCGACTCACATGGGGAAACTCCGTAACTTACAGGCCCCGTTGCGAGATACTGAGTTGGTCATTTTAGAAATTTCGGAAACTCACCGTTAGAGAAATTGCCGTCAGAAAGAGCATTAACACGTCCAGTCATCAGTTCTCAAGTTGTTAAACGATGTTGCGGGTTTGGTTTCATGAAGAATAAACAACAGAAAAATACACAAAATAAAGTCAAAGAAAAAGATTCACTGGTTAGTAAACTTCAACCATAGAGATGAGGTCATTGGGATAAAAATAAAAGGATGGCGTCACTTGAAACCAACCCCGCTCGGAATGAACAGGCGGCCTTAAAGGCACAAAATCCTCCGTAAGCACGATCACACTTGAAACTTTATGGAGTATGAAAACTAAGAACTGACTGAGGTAGCCTATGTCGTATCTACTCACAGGTAAGGAGGTAAACGCAAAGTTCTTGTGTAATTTAGTATTTTGTATGGGGACGTTTAGATAAATGGGCGGAGCGATGAAGTAGAATCGCGCAGCCAATTCAAATGACCTGTTAACTCACAGTGACTTACTGGCTTGGCTGGTGGCCAGGTTTGTTCTGCCAAACTGTCCCGTTAACCCTTTGCGCATTTCATTTTCTGCTTTTAGGATGTGTTCTCATTCCTTGTTACGAATTATGTTTTGCAAATAATAAATTAATTAATCTCCCTCCCTCTCTCTTTTTTATGTCTTCAAGCAGACACATTCCTGTCATCCTCCCTCAAGGAGGAACAGATCAATTAACTGATGACTCATCTCATCGCATGACAAGGCTGTAATAGATCACACATACTCAATGGTAGAGCAACATGTAAAGTCATTTCATTGAGGTTTGGTAATGGACTTGGACTAGGAGAATGAATCATATCTTTAACAATGGCATTCATAATTGCCCGTCAGTGAACTGATTGATGTCGAGAAACCTATGGGGAATATTCTGTCTGCAACTGACTTTGGTTTGTGTCTCCAACCAAATCTCCCACTCATACACTTTGAAGTTCACCTACCTTTTAATACATGATTCAAACATGAGTTGAGCTCTGACTTCACTCAGGGAACAAAGCTCATTCTTCCCATGGAAATTTATGGGTGCCTACACAAAGGGTCTAATACCTTTCGCCATATCCTGGTATTCAATGTCACGGTTGCCCCTGTTCGAAAAACAACATCTGGAGATCCGATGTCCAGATGCACATGTCCATTTCTGGCAGGATCCTTCAGCCTCAGGCACATTTACACAGAAAATTGTCAGGATTCATAGATTTATATCCTAAAGTTCAAATAGGACAGAAGCAATTGGATTATATAGAGAATGTTATGTGTGTACCGTAGAGGAGAGATCTTATGAACTTCAGTGATACACTGTAAGTATGTAGAAGTGGTTTGGAGTGCTTCCAAATCAGTATTGTTGAATGTTTACAATAAAACCATCTAAAACTGTAAAACAACTGAGTGTTGACACTGAAATCCCAACAGGAGATGTTGCTCTGTGTATGTTTGTTGTACTGTATGTACCACAGCTGTCTCCATTCTATGTACCAATTAGCAACAGTTAACGGTGTCCTCACTCATGATATTCGACATAGGCCCATACAGACAGTAGGGGATGAATGATAAAAAGTCAAAGTGGCTAAAGCACAGAAGAAGCTGTGGCAAGGATGGGTGATTTTTCCTTTTTTTTTTTTTTTTTAACACCATCAGTGGGTCTGTCACCATTCTAAATGAAGTAAAAACAAAAGACCTTGTACCCTCTTTAAAAAAAACAACAACTGTTATACGGTAATATGCCAGCATTGTAACGTTTCGTGTTTTAGAAAATACCCTTAAGGATTCTCTTGAACCATTGTTGATTGGGCAATATTGGATCCTCCACTCGTGTAATCATCACAGTCTATCAAACACACCTCCGAGACACTGCTTTTGTTCAAGCTTGATTACATAATCATTTTTTTTGCTTGATAATCATTGAACAAGTAGATGATTGCAATTACTTGTGATTTACCCTAGCCTGGACAAACATTCATTTTCAGGCAGATATACTGAAGTATTCCTCAAGAAGCAATTTAATTAGTTTATTCAGCTTACTTTAAGACAGAAAAAAAAAGTCTCAGGCTTTTGAGAGGCATTCACTGAAACAGAAATGAGCATGCAATCTAAGCAGTTTGAGAAACAATGGATGTGACCAGAGCAGAGGAAGAAGGGGCTTTCATACTGGAGCAATTAACATGCATGCTTAACCCAGACGATTGAATCAGAATGAAAACAGAGAATCCCTGTTACTTTTGAGTTGGACATCAGCTTCAACCTTCAAGCTGTTATCATAGGGTTGTATTGCATCTGAATATGTTATGCGGCCAATTCACAGGATTCTACTCAAAAGAGATGCATGACAAAGACCTGCGGTGCTATAATTAATCTATGAGCCTGTTTGGAAGTGTAGTGTGGAAACATACAGCTCCTGAGCTAATGCCTAGGCTTTAGTGGGCTAAAATGCATTTATCGCGGGAGACCTGGGTTCAGATCCTGGTTGGTCACAGAAGCGTGTACAGGAAAGATGCAAGAAGCAGGATTCCGAAGTCCAGAGGTGTTTGGTCCAGTTCCTGACCTGTGCAAATGCAGTGACAGTAACAGCAGGGAGGGTCAGTGGCGTTTTGGGAACCAGGCCCCCCCTGTGGCTCTCCTCAGGGGTTGAGACATTTCATGAATGTCACATGATGACCTGCCTGCCCACTGTTTCCCCCACCGCTGACTTCCCCTGATGTGGCAACAACAATAGTGGGCTCTTGTTTGCGTGCCAGATGTTTGGGTCCCACAGGAGGATTTCTCAATGCTCAGACCCACTCAGTCACTCACTCACTCAAGGGAGGCTGGTGAAGGTAGAAATCGGAGGACGGGCTCATTGTAATGCATGGAACGGAATGAGGAATGGTATCAATGGTATCAAACAAGTGTTCAGCCTCTCCTGCACTCGATCCGGCGATGTGCCCCTGCTGGTCATCTATGTTTCTCCACACTGAGTCAACACCATTTGTTGTTGTTATTGTTATGAAGGTGACTGTTCAAAAAACATTTCAGGTATTGGATGACATGCTTATGCTCACATACAGGCATGCAACTAGTCTTCTTACCATGACTCAGTGTGGATGTGCATCAGGGCATCACTGTCATCATAATACATCATCAGGTTGTTGCTGCAAAATGAAATATGTTCTCAGTTAAAAACGGACTTAATATCTTATGAAAAAATACAATAAAATGTCTAGGTCAGTTTTACAATGCAACTTCTGCTTCAGGCTTCATCTTCCTGACCCTTTTAGATAACAAATGCTTTGGTAGAGGGGAGTTGTAGTTTTTATGATTAGTGTGTGTCAATTATGTATGTTACGGAAGCCACGACCAAAAAACACGCAGTCCCAGAGTTCATAGTAAAGGGGGCTGGTCTGAAGTAATCATAACAGGAAGTATCAAGATATGCTAAAAACATTGGACACAAACAGTGGCTGGAATGTGACATTCGATAGAAGAAGAAACCGTCAAAATGCTACCTTTTAAGAAATATTACTGTTGATTTAAGATCCTTTACTTTGTGTATCGAGCTTACGACCTATTACAAGACTTTTATTTAGCTGTCGTCACCCGTCTTTCCAAGTCTTGTATTTGCCAGCTAGCGTCACTAGCAGCCATCGACAGCTAGCTTGTGTGGACCAAAATGGATGACAGCAAGGTAAGTTACTCACCACATGAAATGAAGCACAACGAGCTATTATTGAGCTATGAGTTTGTCCATAGCGTGTCAAATTATCCAACATACTCATACTGCACTCCTTAAGTCTCATGAAACACTTGACAATAACACTTTGTAAAGACGAGCTAGGAACGTTTTCGTTCCATGGGGATGTAGCATCCCAGTCTGATGATGATGATATTATAAAATAATAATATATATGCCATTTAGCTGACGCTTTTATCCAAAGCGACTTCCATTGCAGTGAGTGCATACATTTCAGTATATATGGTCCCAGCAGGAATCGAACCCACAACCTAAGCGTTGCGTTAACACCATGCTCTACCCACTGAGCCACAGAGGACCATGATGATGCTAGCCAGCTTGCTACTGTTTTACCCTTGCAGATGGTGGGAGGCAAAGTGAAGAAACCAGGGAAACGCGGCCGAAAGCCGGCGAAGATCGACCTGAAGGCCAAGCTGGAGCGCAGCAGACAGAGCGCGAGGGAGTGCCGCGCGAGGAAGAAGCTGCGGTACCAGTACCTGGAGGAGCTCGTGTCCAGCAAGGAGAGGGCCATCTGCGCTCTGCGCGAGGAGTTAGAGATGGTAGCTACACAACCTGTCGTCCCCCCCCCCCCCCCTGGTCAGGCCTCCCCCCTTTCCCTGGCCTCCCACCCCCCCCCAGCCTGGCCTCAAACCCCCCGTCCCCCCCGCCTCCCCCCTGGTCAGGCCTCCCCCCTTTCCCTGGCCTCCCACCCCCCCCAGCCTGGCCTCAAACCCCCCGCCCCCCCCCTCCGGCCTGGCCTCACTTACCATGACTGTCACTTACAGCTAAAGTTAAAGGGTTTCATTTCATTCGGGGTTTGTGTTTGTGTTTGATTAAGAACTCTTACCAGGTAAGACCATCACACACAGACTAACTCTGCTCCCCTCCTCCTCCTCCTCCTCCTCCTCCTCCCCATCTACCAGTACAAGCAGTGGTGCTCTGCCATGGACCAAGGGAAGATCCCCTCCGAAATTAAGGCCCTTCTGACGGGGGATGATCAGAAGACGCCCCAGAGCAGCAGCACCAAGGCCAGCAGGAACGGGAAGAACAACTCAACGAGCAATGGCCAGAACTGAACGACGAGAAGGTTCCACAGACCAAGCAGTTGGAAAGCGATGCCTGCCTGCCTGCCTGCCTCCTCTGTGATGGAGGTTTAGAACTCTGGATAATGAAGGTTTTAGGGACAAAATGTCTGTCTCTTGGGTCCATCTGTTTCAGTTCATCTGTTTTAGTTAAGGTGTCGCGCGCACAGTAACCTAACCTTGGTGGATCTTGTTATAATGTAATAATAATGTAATAATCTACCACATTACATCTGTAATGCAATGTTCACTACAATACTCAATAAGTTGATTGTCAAATATGTTATATATAACAAAGCAAGACACCTTTTATATAGTGCTCGGCTATGTTTTGTTCAGTTTGCGTTTTATTCGTACGGAGGGAGCCGTTTATTGTCCATGGTAGATGCAAAGTGGGATCCTTGGGAGGACCCTACCCTAAACCCTAACCTTAACACTTACCTTATGTTCGGCGCTTCGTTTTGAATCTCAACTTCAATGGGGTGATGTCAGAGGCGGGCCTTCCCAAGCATCCCACTCAGCGTTTACCTATTGTCCACCCTTGTCAGGAATTCCACATCTACTTGCATAAGCATGGCCTATTATAGTAGCTTGTGAATGCTGGCCATCTCTCTATGGAAGCTGTTTCCCTCCATTATCTTCTCCTTCATGCTTTCTTTTGCATGATAGGGCAGCATGATTGTGTCTGTATATTTATTTGTACAAATAGTCTCAACATTTTAGCTTCTAAATGCAAGGAACCGTTTTGAATCAGATCTGGCCGAGGGTGAGATGGAGTATTTACATTTATATTTTAGACATTTAGCAGACGCCTTTATCCAAAGCGACTTACAACAAAGTACATTCGTCTAAAGTAAGTGAATCATCGATACGTCAGTCATCATAAGAAAAACTAATCTATGCTAGGACCAGGGGCCATTGGCAGTCACAATGCTAGAAGAAGGAAGAATTACTGTATTATTTACAGTAGAGAAACTGTACAGGGGGTTAGTGGGGATGAAGAGGTCTTTAGGAGGGACAGTCAAGATGTAGCCTGAAGAGATGGGTCTTCAGTCTATGGCGGAAGTTACAGCGTTGGTTGGACGTAACCCTACGATGTAGCTAACACCTCTGTCTCAACCTTAATCCAGCATAGACACATTTATAGTTAAATGTCTGTTTATTTTGGCCAGTTTTATTTTGATCATGGTTTCTACCCAGGAAAGCATACATTTGACATGTAAGTGTCTTAGGCCTAAATGACTCTTGACATAGGGTTTGACGAGATTAGGCTTGTATTGTTGAATATGTCTCAAGAGTGTTTGCCAAAAAAAAAAAAAAAAAGTGATGAGGAAAACAATTTCAGAATCCAAATGCTACTGAATGATGTATTTGGTGAGATAATGATGTACAGCACTGTTGATATGTTGATTGGATACATGTTGGATTTATTTTTTTATTTAGATAGATAGATAGGTACTTTATTGATCCCTGAGGGGAAATTAAGGTGTTATAGAAGCTCACATCACAAACAACCATACAAAAACAACAATAACAACAATAACAATAACAACAACAACAACAACAATAACAACAATTTATATTTTGTATTGGATGACAGAAAGCACTTTGCAGGTTTTTGTAGTGTGTTCTTGAATGTATTTTCTAGGTCGAATCTGTTGATTAGTTAGAGAAGGCTCTTACATGCCAGTTGTGTGAAACTGCATCGTTTCTAGTCTGTGTGAATGGGTAGATAAGGTAACATTAGTAGAGAATAGGTCTTGGCCTGGGCATTGCGCAAGTCAATACATTGCATTCAAAGGATGTGATTTAATATCGTATCGACTCATTACTTCTCTCCATAGTACTTTAGAACAGCTACATTTGAAGTTGCCTATGCCGTGTTTCTTTTATAAGTTGCAATTTAGGCTTCTTTTATTTATTTTTTATTTTTTTAACTATAAGCCTATTAGCCATTTTTTTTAAAGTAAATAATTTCTTAAAATTTCCTGAAACAAAGGCACTTGCAAGTGATGCATGAGTAGTTTTCAGAGCTACAGTAGTGGAGGTTTTCTGCTCCCTGATACTTCTGGAGAGAACTCATCCTTTGCTGTCCATGCCTCATGGGTATTAGTTGAAAGCAATGTGTTTTTATCAATCAGGCTATGAAAATGGATCATATTGGTCCATTAGTGGTACATTACAAAACATCTATTATGGTTAATATCGAGCCTGCACTCCTTTTCCATGTTGTGGCTCTTCCTGAGGTAATTGAGTCATTGTGGATCTTGTATCCTTTGAATATAATGCAGTAAGGTAGACTTGCAGCTGTGTTACAAATAGGCCTACATATTTCATATAATGAACACATTAGAAAGCAATGGCTGGGATGGGTCAGATCACTATGCTGTGTATGAATGTGTTTCCTGGAAAGAAAAGGAATGTAAAGATGTTAGCTGTGTTGTCGGCAAAATAAAACAGACATGTACAAAACCTTTGATATGCTGCCTGCGGCCCCTTCTTTCTCTCTCTCAGATGTTCGTTAGTTGTAGACATGACCTCCTAAACTTTGTTCATTTCTGTCAAGCAGCTGTTAAAATGGGATGTGCTTATTACTTGTTACTTCATATCTTCTTCGGGTAAATCCTTCTGAAGATAATTCAAAATGCTGAACATGCTGTTCCACTTGCATACCCTCCACAGCATGTTACACAAAAGGAACAGAGAGGGATTGGACTTCTATACAGATAGGTAGATGGTGTATCTATGGGATATCTAACTATACTAACAGTCCAGAGTGGTTTTCATGTTTGCCAGTTCATCTAATTTTCTGCACTTTGCCGGAATCAGAGTGTACAGTACAGCATGTTCCTGTATCTGACAGACCTCAGAAGGATACGTCCATTCCTCACGAGAAGCAGCACAACTCTTGGTCCAGACACTTGTGATCTCTCGCCTTGACTACTGCAATGCACTCTTGGCCTGCACACTCCCCGCCTCCACCATCAGGCTTCTGCAACTCATCCAGAATGCTGCCGCCCGCCTGGTGTTCAATCTCCCCAAATTCTCCCATGTCACCCCCTCCTTCGCACCCTCCACTGGCTCCCGGTAGCAGCTCGCATCAGATTCAAGACCCTGGTGCTCGCCTACCGTGCGGCAAAGGGAACAGCCCCTCCCCCTCATCACATAAGGACACAGAAGTGGGAAGAGATATGAACATCACGGTAGATTTGAGGAGAATGTTTTGTTCTTTGTTAGACACAAAGCCTCACGTCTCTCCTAGTTGTATAGATGTGTTGCAGTAAGTGTCTAGCATTGTCCCTGATTAAAGGCACATTAAACCTAAAATGCTTGTTACAGCAAGCGTGATGCATATACATGACTGATGTTTTATTGATTTTCATTTCTCATCAGTATAAAGCATGGGTCTTTGAATCACAGTAGTTTACAAGAAAGACACATTTCACAAACGGTAGTAGCACTGAACAATGTTGGGCAGGTTTGCAGAAGCAGCTGTACAGAACAATCACAAGGCAAAGGATGGCTGGCGGCTGTCTGACACAATCATGCCCTCAGCCATCTGCATCCAGCAGTGGACGTGTGTCCAGCTCAAAGCTTCCATTCAGTAGGAACCTGTAACGGTTCCATGTTATTCCCCACTCAATGTTATACACATGGATCAAAACAGAATACTCGTGATCGTAACATGAATGCATTATAACACATGTTGTAGTGTGTTATTACAGATGTTACAACATATGATTTCCCTCCGACTGCACATCTAACACTAAACTGAACTCGGAGAAGGATGAAACACATTATCTAGAGTAGTGTCTGCTCTACCTGAGGACAACTTTTTTCATGAAACAGTTCTTCTCTACTCTACTCTCGCATATACAGGATCACTCTGAGATGTTTACAGATCGAGTAGCATCTACTTGAGATTCAGCTGGTGATTCAACATAATGTGATATGGACAATATCATTTCTCTATAATACAATAACCTCTGTTCCTTCTAAATGTGTTCCAAGTTGCTGACATGTATCTAAAATCTAACATGTTAGCACCCCAGATATTGTCTCTTACAACATTGTTGCATGGTTGAAGTGTTCATAATGCGGACAGGCAGATTCAAGAGGATTCGTGCCTGAATGTTTACAGTGTCAAACGGCTCTCTCGCTCTCACACAAAAGTATTATGAGGGTTGGCGGTGATGGGCCAGGCCAGCTTCTTATCTTTCGCCTCACGGTCAAAGGTGTCGTAAACGGAGTCCTTGGTGAGAGTCTTGGCTGGCACGGGGATATCCACCACTCCCACGTAGTTCTTTTTGGCCATTCGCGAGCTCGCTGTGATGGTGTAGGCGTTGCTACGGTAGCACTTCATGGACGACATGCAGAAGGTCTCCCTCATGCCGCGCCGGAAGTTGGCGTTGTACACCGAGTACAGGGTGGGCTTGGAGGCCGTGGAGCTGAAGGAGATCCAGGCGATGGCTGAGAAGAACAGCGCCCCCTGCCTGTTGGGGCCGCCGGCATCCCTGGGGTGCCACAGCTGGGCTACGTAGAAGGGTGTCCAGGTCAGGAGGAACACGGAGTTGAGCATCAGGAACATCTTAATGGTCTTGACTTTAGTCCTGGGGACGATGTTCATCGTCCTACGCACCGTGTGTCCATCGGCGCTGATCCTCCAGATGTAGCGGACCACCCGCTGGTAGAACGACACCATGAGCAGCGCTGGGACCAGGAACCCAAAGAGGAGGTGCGCCGCGGCGTAGGCGATGCCGTCCCAGCTGTTGGGGAGGAAGAAGTCGCAGTGGTCGCCACTGCCGTCCCCTGCGGAGGAGCCGTAGAAGAAGAGGCAGGGCGAGGCGAAGGCCGCGTCGAACACCCAGGAGGCCAGGATCATGCGCTTGGCCTTCTCCCTGGAGACCTTGAAGCTCAGCGGGTAGACGATGGTGTAGAAGCGGTCCACGCAGATGGAGAGCAGCACGTAGACCTGCACGCCGGGGCACAGGTGCTGGAGATAGCGGACAGCCTTGCAGGCAGCGGCGCTGAGGGGCCACCTGCCAGAGGTCACCTGGAGCAGGACGAAGGGGGCACAGCCCAGGCTCAGCAGCAGGTCTGCGCAGGCCATGGACACCACAAAGTAGTTGGTGGTGGATTGAGTCCTCCGGCTGCGGTGGATGACCAGGCAGACCAGGGCGTTGCCCAGGATGGAGACCAGCCAGATCACTCCAAAAACCAGGCCTAGGACGGCCACCTCGGCTGGGGTCAGCTCATACGAGACCAGGGTGCTGTTGGGCTGGGTTAAGGAGGAGGAGGAGGCATCCCGGTTGCAGAGGAGTGGTGTGGGGGAACTAGCCAGTGCAGTGGAGTTGTCCCTCCCAGAGTGATTGAAGGACATGGGGTAGGTGAAGGATGGGAAGCGGAGGGAGGAGGGTGCAACGCTGTCCGTCAACTGGGCGTACACCATGACCACTGCCGCAGAGGGGAGCTGGAGAGACACAGATCACATGACATTGTTAATAAGAGGAGGTTTGTCAAGACTTACACATTCAAGAGAATTCGTGCCTGAATGTTATACTGAATATACTGTGTACTGTTCCTTCAAACTCTCTTCAAGTTAGGTTGATTTCCAAAAAAGTATAGTATTCATATAAATAGGTCTCCAGTTTCAAAGCTCTCTCTCTCTCCGCATGGTGTGTTCATATCCTGTGACACGCCTTTACGTTTCACCTTTAACGCGCCGGCTTCTGACTACGGAAGTTACATCCCCGTGAGGTAGAGCAACATCAATGACATTCTTCATTTATGGTCATTGACAAGAAGACTCTTTCAATGTTCCATTAGTTGTCATTAAGAGAAAGAATGAAATCAATCAATAACAGGCTATGCCAGTGATATTATATTTTATAAGGACTACAGTGTAAAAAGATAACATAAGGTATATATAAAATACATATATAAAATATATAAAATAAAATAAAAATACATTGTACGACTACAACAGTAAGGTATATAAAATATATTTCCCAAAGTGGAGAGATGACACACGTATGATGTAAGAGTCACTTTCGGGCTTCGTCAGAACCAGGGGATAATGTGTTTTCCTGGATTATCATCAATATCGAGAGAGAAGACACTCTGATGGTCATAATAGCAAGCAATGACAGGATTTTCAACCAATTCAGTTTCCTGTAAAGAAGAGGAAATAAAGGGCGCTGTGTAAAGATAACAATAAACGGTATCAGAAGGATGGTCATTGGAAACAAAGTCTAACTAGACTGAGAGCAAAACTGTGTTTGGATTGAGTAGAAAAAACATGAAACAATAAGCCTCCTGCAACAACCAAGGCACTTGGCACCTAATTAAGATGCCTGTCTCTGTTGATGAAGACACTGACCCATCTCAGTGGTGAGGGACTGAATGATAACACTAGGGAGCACCTAATGAAGTCACACTTGTCTTGCACACTTCAGAGAAATCGCTTCTGGGGAAAACTTGGTTGTTTTTGTGAATGCGAATTCATCACAGGCAGACAGACAGCGGTGGTTAGTGAAGTCTTCATTAAGGAAATTCTGTGGAATCATTTCACATTTCTCTAAAATGTTATCATTTAACATTTCTCATTTCTCTAAAATGTTATCCAGGACAATAACTGCAACTCGGCCTGACATTGAAATGCACGACATGCATGTCGCTATGGCAACATGTCATGCAAGGAATTGGGGGATGATTCTCCCTCTTGCAAATTTGCCTAAACACCCCAGACAGCTAACCCAAGGAATAGAATAAGATCTGAGCTAACCACAGATATTAAGAGAAAAGCACAGAGTATCTCTGTGACATTGTCTGTCTGATGACATTCTCAAATGATTCTTTCTTTCTCTTGGCTATACTGTACTTGTAACGCCATTGTCTCATGGCAAATATAGATGCTGGCAGGATTGCAAGCCTGCCGTTATGGCTGACACAACAGCACATCACAACACCATCTAGATTTCCAAATAGGACTCATCTAGAGTTGACTCTCACAGAATGAGGCAACTTCCTCTCTGTGAAAGAATCAGTCGTTTAAAAACAAAGGTACGGGTAGGCTTCAATGACACACATTGACATTCAAGAGGTTATGTATTTCATCAACCATTTTGTGAATGGAACCTAAGGACAAAAGCTGTCAAGGCAAGGAAATTTAATTATTTAATTATTTCATTAAGCACTCAGGCAATGAGCTAAAGTGTCTATGGAGAACAGAGTTGTCTCCGAGGACAGTAATTAAGAGTGTTGGGTAGCTAAGCTCACCATGGGAAAGGTTTATGCTTATCACAAACCTCATGTTTACTCTAGTGGGTTTTGCCTCAATATTCCCTTGGCAACCTAAATCAGCACCTCCAGCAGCTGTGTGTGAGAAGCCCTTGGTGAGCCAGGTGCAGTGGCGGATAGGCTGATAGGCTGACAGTGTTCCTGAGCTGAAGAGACAACACAGCAGACCCTGACAACACAGCCCCCCCCCCCCACACACACACACACACACATTACTCCCATATATTGATATCTGGAGGTGCTTTGAGATAAATGTAGGGTTCTGTCTGCTTGACCTGACTGACTACATAATAATCATAGCTGTCATTCAAACATAAAGGCCAGAATCCAGGACCCGTGGTTCTAACATGCCACAGCAGGGAATGTATGGGAATAGATCAAGTGTACTGTGCTTATACAATGCATGGCCTATAGATTAGATTCAACTTTATTGTCATTGTGCAGAGTACAAGTACAGAGACAACGAAATGCAGTACTATACTGAAGCTATACTATTCTCAGAGTAGAGAGTGGAGTAGAGTAGTACTTTATTGATCCCAAAGGGGCAGAACTCTACCTGACATTAGGCCTAGATGTGCAAAATCGACAAATATCATTTGCTAATCTCGTTTAAAATCCTAATCTGATACCATATGAACATTACACTAACCCATCACTCATACAATGTAAGCCTACTTGAAATTACTTTTTTTTTTGTGTCTTTCCTTTGAATTACTCAAGAGGAAGAGGAAGAGGAAGATCGTGTTTAGATTCAGTTTCAAAACAAGATAAGCATAACCCAAATACATGTCTGATAAGAAAACAACATCTGACACGTTGAGCAGCCTTCTTGGACGCTAAAACAACGGAGACACCTGTTTGTAGAGAGAGGGGTAATTAACGCTGGAATATTCTCGAGATAACTGACATGATGTGTCACTGATGTTGGTCATCATTTATTTGAATCTATTAAAGAACATCCTCTATAGAAATTAATACTTGTCACAATGTATGTGCGCACTGACAACATTACCTAATGGTCGACAACATTCTCATGTATGAAAACAGAAATCACAAAACAATGAGGCAAGCTACATATTTCTTAAATATAAAACTCAATGTGATCATCTTCCTGAAAATGGTTATAGCCTAGACGACGCAGAAAGGCTTGATTTCTCATACATCTTAGAGAGTAGAGTAATCAAACACACGTACCTGTCCTCACCAGACTAACGATCGCATGTTAATCCACTTTGTTATGCGTATTCCAGACATTAAGTCATCATGTTTCTCAGATGCGAATGTAGTCCTTCATTCAAGTCATGTTGTTTCAGAACCACAATCACCCACAGCATCCTTAGAAATGGATTGCTGGTACAGAAACAAGATGTCGCTGCTGCTGCCGAGGGGAGGCGAGTGTGGATGCAATATAATGAATTCGTTTATTTTCAATGGAGACAGTCACATGGCTTGAAGATGATGTGTTGCATGTAAGGACAGGTGTTCTATGGTAGACTGACGTGAGGGACCTTGTCGAACACGCTCCAATCAACTACGCATGATTCATCCAGAGATGCCAGCCTCACCAACATAGGGAGAGAGAGAGACCAGACCAAGATACTGCTTACGTTGTTTAGGTGACTGCATTTTGGACCGTCTGTCTTCGTAGACCCAGAGCCACTTTATAGAGTGAATGGAAATTGGAAATTGATCAAAGAATCAATTAGTGCAAATCTCTCTCTCTCTCCCACACACACACACACACACACACGAATGGAAATAAAACAATAAAACACACACATTGACTGTGAGGGCTTAACAGTCATTTGGTTTCTCTGAATGTAACCTGCATTTTGGTAGCTCACCAACGTTATTAGGTGGTGAATCCAAATCACGAGGAGATAAAAAGACTGATTGAAATAACATGGGGCAACAATGAATACAGTCGTAGCCTACGCACCCCGGCACAATTGCTCCTGAGTCATTTGTCCTCAGAGTTTGGATAATTATTAAATTGATTATTTTGTACACTGGAACTTCAGTCATTCATGCTGAAGGATATGGTGATCCACGATGTTCACTTCGCCCTCTAATGGACACACATGGTATTGTGATGACTGCCACTGATGATCACACAACCAAGGTGCCGTTCATCTATTGTCACATTCTGACTGTGGGGAGGCGAAGCGCTTCCACATTCAACAAGAACGGGCTATGCATTTGTAAAAACACTTCATTCACGACACAAACTCCGGCCCACACAATCCCACCGTAGAGAGAATGTAATCAGAAACTGATTGTTATAAGATGCGGTTTTGTTTTCAGGCATGAACAACATGGCCCTCATCTCCGGTGACGAGGCTGATGCTGAAGAGGTGCTGTCGCTGCATATTGCCATGGCAACCACAGCGCTGAGGAGACAGGATTTTTCCAACAGGCTGGTCACCATGGGATACTGATAACTGTGAAGTGGGAAGGTGGAGGTGGAGGTGGTGGTGGTGGTGGTGGGGGGGGTTAGGGGGTAGAGAAAGGGAGATAGATAGCAAAGAAAATGGAGGTGAATAACATATGTGTGGGAGAGATTGGGACACAATGGTCAAGACAAGACAAATGCTTGTTCTCAACGTTAAAGACACTATACAGGTGAACAAAAATACCCTCACCTAATTAGCATATATATTACTGATCTTATCAGCTCTCATTACAGCCTCACACAATGCATAATGCACCATGGTGACTCAAATGTCACTACATTTCACACGTATCTTTTTGTTCCATTGTGTTAGTGTATTGGGTAGAGGAAGTTGTATTGTATACAGGTTTCTTAAACTCATAAATGGTCTCACACATCCAATATACAATGTTTTCCTCCCTCTTTCTGTGAGCACACGCACACAGACGGTCACAAACACAAACACACAAACACACACACACACACACACACACACAACTGTAGCCATAAATACACAACCGTAGCAGACACACATGCTTAAACACACACAACATTTGAGAGGTATCAAAGAGGTGCATGATGGCCAGGGGAGAAGAGACTTACTCTCATGACCTTCTTCCTCATATCTGAGATCTCGTCATATTCTGATGACAGCCTGCTGGCCTGCATCAAAACCTCACACCTGACCGTGGAGACAACAACACTCATCACAATCTTGAGACACACAATCTATTGCAACACAGACATATCCATGCTACTGTAGGTGAGTGTCGATGCCTTTCCAGAAATCATTGACACTTTAGTGTACAATGACACATTTTAAGATGCACGACAAGCGCCGTGTGACAGCAGGGAGGGGGAACGTCACCACATCACTGGTCCTCCTGGCTGATGCAGGCGTGTCCCCCAGTGATGACATCAACATGAGGCCACTAACACACTTCTGAGATAAAACTACAAGACAGCTACAAAACACAACAAGGTCTGACACACAGTCTCTGTGTGTTTATTTACAGATTTTTTAGACAGTTCAAGTCTTGTTTTGCATGATTATTAACAAAACAAAGAAATCATAGATTTTATACAGCGTAAGATTGACAGGTGTTGTGATTGACAGATTAAAGAGTTCATTAATGCATGTGCAAAAGGAAGAAGTCTTTCTATTGGCCAGTATTTACACACAATTCCGTTCACTGACAGGCAGGCTTAGGACGAATTCCTTTTCAATTCAGGAAATGTTTTGAAACTCCAATTCAATTCAAAAATGCATTATTTTTTTTCAATTTACTGCAGAATGTAAAGAATTCACACAGTTGAGTTGCTGACTATTGGAACATATAGCATACCCAGATTGTTTCAATGTATTGAAAAGTCATTGAAAATTAATGCTCTTTTTTTAAATGACCGAATTGGAATTTGAGAAATGAGGGAGATGAAAAGACATTCGCCCTAACCCTGCTGACAAGACAAGCCAATGCCATAAGGTAACTCATAAACCCATATATTTCCATTATGAACGGGAAAGTCCCAAATTGAATACCAGGAGCTTTTACACTCCGTGTAAAAAAATATTCTAAACAAATAACATGTGGGTGTGTAATTATTAAAATTATTTAAAGTTATACTGCCATGTTTAATCATCACTCTTTAATAAATAAGTACATTTTAGAAATGATTTAAAAATAACAAGTTCAACTATAGTGTGAGGATTTTTATGATTTACACTCTGTCAAAAACAAAATTGAGTAAAAAATGGACTTAAGACTAATACAAACTAAAGGCATCAGGAACAGAGACCGTGTTGTCATGACAACACTCTGACCTATCCTCTTCAACAATGGCATCCTTAATGCGTGGATAAACTGTTTAAGAGGAGTGGCAATACAGTCAGAGCTGTTGCCAATTGTCTTCCTCTTTTGAGTTTCATAAACTGAAATGACCAAGTTGGGGAAAGGGCCGGTAGATACAAAGTAAAATAATCTTATAGTCAGACATCCTATTTACAACATAAAGCATATATACACAGGAAAATATCATTGGCGATTCAATAGCGTGTTCTTCACTTTCTCTGTCTTGTCCAGATAGAGTGTTTGTAACACCTTCTCAAATTCGGTCAACGTTTCTCAATCCTCCATCCAGTGTCAAAGTGCCAAATCTGGAAAATAAAAATTAAAACATATATAAAAAGTAGTACAAAATCGGAACCCCCCCCACCCCCCCAATCTTCTTAAGTTTACCATCCCCCCAGAAGGAAAATGGCTGTGAGCTCTGTGGAATGTCTTGAGGTGTCAAAGCTTTGATGTCATCAGTTTGGATGTGATAAGATCGATTGTGGTGGGGTCTCCTTATCAACAGCTCCTAATTTAAATACTCTGGTTATTTACGGTGATATAAAAAGCAGGAAGTCAGGGGAAAGCTCTTTCTCTTTTCCTGTGTCCTGTTGTGAGGTTATCATCACGTTGTTAGGAGCCAATCCTATCAGACCATTCCAAACATGTTCGTCTACATGATCTTTAGCAACTGCACTACTGAAGAGCATAATCAACTGCCATGACTGTCATGTCACATTTAATAGCTTGAAATGTTGGGAGTTAAGTCAGTAAGTAGAGTAGGGCTGTTCCAGACACTTGCCTCTCCAAGAAGTGGTTGTTCTCCGCCAGCTCCTTCACCACCCCCTCCATCTCCTCCTTCAGCTTCTTCATCCTGTTAACACAGAGTCCACTTAACACTAAGACAGAGTCCACTTAACACTAAGACAGAGTCCAATTAACACTAAGACAGAGTCCACTTAACACTAAGACAGAGTCCAATTAACACTAAGACAGAGTCCACTTAACACTAAGACAGAGTCCACTTAACACTAAGACAGAGTCCAGACTTAACACTAAGACAGAGTCCAATTAACACTAAGACAGAGTCCATTTAAGACTAAAACAGAGGCCACTTAACACTAAGACAGATTCCAATTAACACTAACCATCATGGTCAAACCACTGCAACCAAGACACACAAAGTCAAAATCATGGCTGGGATCAATTCGATTTCAATGTACAATTCAGTGTATTGTGAAATCATTGAAAATAAGTTCTCTATTTGTAATCAGGGAATTGCAATTTAAATGTTCCTCCTGAATTGACCGAATTGAAATTCAACTGACCCCAACCTTGATGTGAAACCCCTCTAGTTGGGGGTCCTACAGTATGTGCTCACCCCAGGGTCATCTCCACCAGCGTGCTCTGACTGAGGTACGCCTGGGGCTTGATCCCACCAGACGCCAGCGGCATCACCTTTTGAGGTAACTGTTCCTGAAGCTAAACACACACACACACACACACACACACACACACACACACACACACACACAGACACAGACACAGACACAGACACAGACACAGACACAGACACAGACACACACTTTAGATTTGAATTCACAGTGTAAACATGACATTTGTTTTGGAATTGTTCATGCCTTCTCTCCCTCCCTCCCTCCCTCCCTCCCTCCCTCCCTCAGGTCTGTGATGGAGACTTCCTGTGTGCTCACCTTAATGACTCTCTCCATGAGCATGAGCACTTCCTTCTCGATGCTCATGAACTGGCTGTACAGACTCTGCAGCTGCTTCCTCACATGATGGACCTTCCTGCAAACACATGACAAACACCATACTGTGTCACACACACTACACACTACACACTACACACCCGAATCTACACAGGGTTGCTAGCTGCTTAGCACTAGGGTGCAATCAATGCAGCTTTGCACACATCCTGTCTACATCCTGGCCATGGCTTAGTTTCCAGCAGGCAGAAAGCAGCTGCATCATTGAGAAGAGTGCGAACACACACACACACACACACACACACACACACACACACACACACACACACACACACACACGTTTGCCTTGCATACATAAGTGACAGTATCGACGGCTGAGTCGGTCTCTCCACTCACCTCATCCAATCCTCGCTGTTGGAGATGAAGAGGCGGTATTTCATGGCACACTCCTCGGTGAACAGGGCCCTGGCCTTGGTGGCGTGGAACACAAGCTTCTGTCTGCAGGAGAGACACACACATGTTGCTCCAATGTTGTGACACATGACAACAACGACACATGAGAGCGTAAAAGGTTTCTGTGAGAACCCTTCGAACATCTTTTGGAACATGTTGAGCTCTAGGTAGAGCTCTCTGAGTTCCATGTACGGTAGAACCCTTTTCACAGAGGTTTCTACTGTACGTAGAACCCAAAAAGCATTCAATAAAGGGTTCTCCCAGAGGCAAGGCCAAAAAACTCCCTTGGAACCCTTTTTGTCTAAGAGGGAAAGAGCCAGCTCATGAATACACATGTATGTCAAGATGAGTCAAGGAGCAGTGGAGTAAAGTTCATGTGGCAAGATTAAAAAAAAATGAGCCCAAAATGTTTGGCTATCTGACTGTGACATCATAACAGTGGTAGGATGGAACAATAGACTTACTTGTCAAATTTGTGGATCTGTTCCTCGTTGTAAGGCAGACCTGGAGCGAGAAGAGAGAGAAGGATCCAAATTAGACTTTTTATGTGCATATTTAACTCTCTTTAACTCGCTCTAAAATAGGACTGTTATATAAAAAAATTAAGCAAAAGCGGCTTTGGGAAGATTTGACGTACTGTAGCTCAAAACAACCGTTCAATAAGCTTCGATAATCTTTTTTTTTTTAGATGATACTCACGCCGCTCGGCTTTGTCCTTCTTGAACTGATGGTAGATGGCAGTGATGGAGTCCAGGAGAACCTTGATCCTCTCCACACTGGAGAAGCAACCAAGAGGACATTGGTGACTCACCTCGCGTACGCCATTGGCTCACTTGAATAGTGTATCATATCCATATCGTTATGTCCTGTTCACACACACACACACACACACACACACACACACACACACACACACACACACACACACACACACACACACACACACACACACACACACACACACACACACACACACACACTTACTTTCTGTCCTGGGGGTGGGTGCCCACTTGCTGTGCCCAGGTGTCAGTCAGCATGCCGCCTGGCAGGAACTTGCTCTTGATGTCCTGTGTTGTCCTCTCCATGGGCTCCAAAGAGCTAGAGATCTGCAGGGAGAGCAAGGCACACACATCAAACATGAACAGAACACACACACAAACACACACACACAAATAAATACACAACCGTAGCATACACACATGCTTAAACACACACAACATTTGAGAGGTATCAAAGAGGTGCATGATGGCCAGGGGAGAAGAGACTTACTCTCATGACC
>NC_139674.1:12920715-13028215 GCF_951799395.1 Argentina silus
TGGATAGAGAGGTTACTTTTCAATGGTTTTTCAAGGCAACGTAGTACTACTGTATACACATGAACAGCAAACAGAGACACATAGACTCACAGTATGCATGTACACAGCATCATGGGTGATGCAGTCTTTACAAAGCAGCATGGGTGATGTAGTCTTTGCGGCAGTGTCACTCACGTGTTGTACTCATGTATGTAGATGTGGTGCAGCGTGGCCTGCTGCAGGCTGAAGACAAAGACCACCGTGCGATGCAGGATGTCGCTGGTCTCAGCGAAGAACTGGTCGAAGCCCCAACACTTCTCCTGGTCTGCCTCCAGGATGTTGGCCAGCACTGGGGTCAACAGGCTCTGCAAGCCCCTAGGGAGGTCACAGAAAAGGTCAAAGTTCAGATCACTGTCTTTAGTGTACTTTATTTGATTGCTCATCATTCAATATGAAATGTCCTTGTATTATTGTTAAATGATCTCGGTGACTGTGTGTGTGTGTGTGTGTGTGTTTGTGTGTGTGATGGTGGTGGACGTACTTGGAGAGGCTGCAGGAGACAGGCATCTCCGTGCTCCACTCGATCTTGCCGTTCTCAAACTTCTGCTGCCCAGAGATGGTTCCAGACGGTTTCTCAGTGATGATCTTATACCTGCCACGAGAAACCACACCTGTCACACTCCAATCACCTGGTCACAAAGTCACAAGCCACCATACATCTACAACGTAACTCATCAACCATCTTTCTACTGGACTTTAATCACTATGAGTGCTTTCCCACAGGTTGAGGGAAGGGGAAGGGAGGGGGAAGGTCTGAGGAACCAAGACAGTGGAGACAGAGCCAGGGTTATCAGAGGTTCCAGAGCTAGACATTATGACCCTACCAAGTAACCTTGCTGAGCTACAGAGCCAAGATGAGACTCTCAAACCACTTTTTGAGAAGGGTGTAGATGAGTCTACCAAGGTTTCAGTCCTGGATAGGGAGGTGTTTGTCATCAAGGAGAAGAGGCTTTACAAGCGGAGCAGTGCAGGAGATCAGTTGGTAGTCCCCAAAAGCCAGAGGCTCACAGTACTCCATCTTGGTCATTTCATCCCCTTGACCAGCTTGACCAGTTGGCTGATATTTTTTTTAAATGCAGAATATACTTACCTTAAGCTTACCTTTTCTAAATATAACTGAAGTGTTTAATTGAAAATAGCAATGTCGGAAAACTTACCTGTTTAGGTTAAGGACCACTAACTATGCCAATAGTCGGCTTGTTTGTTTATTTCTTTCATTTCCTTTTTTTTTTTCAACATGTCAACATGTTCCTGAGTTTGTAAATATGGAGAAACACCATTTATTTAATAAATCTGCATAAGTGAAATTTGGTTCCTGCGCCATCCTGTCCTCCCCAGACCCTCGGCTGCGTTACATCGTAACAGAATCACTGATCTATCGACTCTTGGTTTCAATCCACCCACTCAAAAAAACCTACATTATCCTCTGTCATTTACGGTAATCCACTGTAACCTGATATAACCTAACGCAATGTTTTGTCCTGGAATTTATGCTGGAAATTCTGGTCTTACATCACTTCCTTGTTCCTGCGGGGCCCCTCGAAGGGTCTAAAGGGGAGGCTTCCTGTGGCGGCGTGGAAGAACGTGACACCGATGCTCCACAGGTCCACCGTGGCGCCATACTTCTTCTGATGGTCCTTCCTCAGCACGGCCCGCTCATACATGTCAGGGTGCTGTCACACACACACGCATACACACAGGAACACACACACACACACACACCCACACACAGGAACACATGCATGAACGCACACAGAAGAATGCGGGCACGCACAAAGAGGAACACGCACACAAACACACACGCAGACACACACACATAGACAAACAGACAGACAGACAGAATGAATCAATTGAGAACTAGCATTGCTTCTGCTATAGAATTCTCACAATCCTAAGTAACCTGATAAGCAGGTCAGGCTGCATGAGCTCTCACCAGATACTCCTCGGTGCCGTAGAGAGACACAAACTGCTCATCGTCCTCCAGCTCTCTCGCCGCGCCGAAGTCAGTCAGCTTGTAGACGGAGCGGCCGTCCTCGCCGATCACTCGCATGATGTTCCCCGGCTTGATGTCACGGTGCACGATGCCGTACTCTCTCAGGTGGTTCATCCCTGCCACTGTGACAACCAGGGCAGGATCGGAGAGCCGTCAAAACTCACAAACAGTCAAACATTCGGTGGTCGTAACAGACTTTCATAAGTCGTTCATAAGGCTTGTCTCTTCATACAGTACAGCTGTTAAGGTAACTGAAATCAACCGTCACTACAGTATAAAGTAGAAAATCACATGACGATGCTTTTGGTGGCTGTCAGGCTAACTTAGAGAGAGTTGTGATCTGTAGGGTGGATAGGGTGACCGTGGTGGCAGTGAGAGGGCCGGTCTCTCACCTACGTCCTGTAGAACAATGAGAAACTCGTCCTCGGGAAGGCCGTAGGCGTTGGAGGACTCTTCCAGCACGGTGTACAGACTCCCGCAGGGGCAGTACTCCATCACCAGCACCTTGTGACGCGTGTTCGACTGGGAGGAGGAACAGAGGAACGCATCACAGAGAGGAAATACACGTAGAAACGGGGGGTTTCGTTTTTGTTTATTATTTCGTTAATACGGATCCCTGTAAGCTGTTGTGCATGCAGCAGCTACTCTTCCTGGGATCCAACGTATCAATAGATATACTTTGAGTAGATAGCATAGATATCTACTTAACATTGATTTGCTATTCAGTGTGTATGCTGATACAGCGTTACAGACAAACAGCGAAACAAGACAATAAATCAAGACAGACATCCACACTACAGTTCAGACGCTGTGGGATTGTCTGGGCCAATGTGGACACGTGTGTTGAGAGATACCGACCTCCTCTTCCACAGCGAAGAGCTTGACGATGTTCTTGTGGTTGAGCTTCTTGAGCACCTCAAACTCCCTCATCTGGACATCCAGCGGCCTCAGGAAGCTCAGGTTGTTGAACACCTTGACGGCATAAAGGTCCCCTGTTTTCTGAAATGTAACGCAAAAATATGATCACGATTGAGCTTGATTAAAGAACAGGAAATGATTCACTAGAGCATGGACTCCTAGGAGCCCCTGATAGCCACCTGTAGTAGGTGCTATTCCAGACGGTGTTTAAAATGCATGCGTTTTCATACAAATCACAAATGACCCACATTTTCAGTCTGTATCTCAATCAAACAAACCAAAACAAACATAAAATCAGGTCCAGACACATCGTTGTATTAGTTAATATTCAGAACCCACCTCTAGAATCCGGGGAAATTCCCCTTTGCAGAGGGCGGGGTGCAGCCAAATGGCACGCTAGCTAGCTTTGAATGTTACAGTTGAGCAGACACCCGTAAACCTTCATGAATCTAACAGTGGAAGTCATTTCTGTCAAAATGGATCCCCAGAGTCTTTGGCTATCTTTGGGTACTTTAGTCTCACTCACTCACACACTCACACACACACACACACACACACACACACACACACACACACACACACACACACACACACACACACAGTTTCAAATTAATGTTAACTCAAAGAACAATGTCTACCAATTATATATGCATAGACCAACGTGTGAGACAGTCAAACTGCTTGGCGGGGATTCCCCCCATCTAGGTTTTGTTTCTCTGGAATTGGAAACCAAGGTTGGCCTCTTATCAACTGACCCAGCAAGGCCAGTGGACCACATGTGGCTGTCAATCAAGTCAGTACAGTACAGTAACCTGTGATAGGCTGATCCTCCTGGAAGGACAGGGCGGTTGGCAGTTGACTATGCCTACAGGGAGGGAGGGAGATAGGATTTGCTAGTTGTCATTGACACCAAAATGACTCTTCCTGCACTTTTTTTTTTTTTTTTTTAACCCCATCGTAGTTTTAAAAAATGCCTTGAAGGAGCCATATAAGGAAGGTGACACCAAGAGGCTGAACAAGCTAATTAGGAAAGCTGGTTCTGTCCTCGGTGTCACCCTGGACACTGTGGAGGAGGTGGCCAATAGGAGGATGAGGACCAAACTCCTGGCCATCATGGACAATCCCTCCCATCCCCTACATGTCACTGTGGCAGAGCAGAGAAGCTCCTTTTGCAACAGATTATTACGACCATGTTGCACTAAGGAGCGCTATAGGAGATCTTTTCTGCCTGCAGCGATAAGACTGTACAACTCCTCCTCCGGTTGGCTCCATCGGGTTGATCAGAGTCAGGCTGGGGGACGTTAAATCATACTGGACTGTTCTTACTGTATATAATGTTTCAGATGTCTATTTTATCTATTGTCACTTTATTTTGTTGTTATTGTTTGTGATGTGAGCTGCTGCAACGCCTTAATCTCCCCTCTGGGATCAATAAAGTACCTATCTTTTCCATCTATGAATAGTTAATAACTGCGAAATAAGAGAAGTGAGTCAAGTGAGTCTTGTTACTGACGCCACTGATCGTTGATGAGGCATTTATGTAAATCCCATAAAAAGAAACTAAAGTCTCTTCAGACATGTGGTTAGAGACACTGGGCTCTTCGCTAGCAAAGCTTCTAAGCTGCCCTGGTCACGACCACATTGTCAACTATAGAAAAATGTAATGTTGTAAGTAGCGTGTTGTAAATGGCGTGGTTTTTTCGTAGCTGCCAGAGCCAGTAACAAGGCTTTGTGAAGGAGGACAGAGATGGTGGTGAGGCTGAGAGGCTGTTGGTAGAGAACTAGACAGTGTGGTTTCCTCCAGACTGGAGGCGTTGAGGTAGTACTCATCAACATCAACACAGCTGAGGCCGTCCCATGCTCCTTCTGATACTCTCACTAGTACAGCCTCTGGGACGAGAAAACCACATCCTGTGTGTGTGTGTGTGTGTGTGTGAACATTGTGAGTGTAGACCATAGCCTAAGTGAAATTCTCCTGGACATGTGTGTAGAATATGTGAGGGTTTGTGTGCAAGCAAGCTAGCGATACACAGACAGGCAGACTCTGAGTCTCTGGACCTAAGATAGGGTAAAACGACATAATGATAGGTATTGATATGATATGATATGTGACTCAATATTTTGCTTCTCTCATCGAGGGTTTTCATTGTGCTGCTTTGTCAGCTTTGGATTAACAACCTAATGCAATTGTGCCCAATGAGTTCAGAAGTCTCCATTCACCCCAATCACTATTCGGCTCATCACAGTTCATACCTTGTGTCTTCCCCGATACACATTGGCTGTGGCCCCTTGACCGAGAAGGTCTGATATGAGCCACAGGTAGTTGGCTGTGCTCTGCATTGTGGCTTCAGTTGATCCTGCAGGAAAGATGAGCTACATTTAGAAGGCAGAGAAAGACAGTGGGGCATTGGCACTGGCAGTGATCAGGATGAGATCACACAATGTGTGCTGTAGACCTTGCCTCACCATAGCAACCTGCTGTTGCAATCCGGGAAACATTTCAAAAATACATTTGAGTCTTCAGTCTAATGTAAATATAATTGTATTCCTACGCACTTGTTATAAATTATCAACCATCAACCACAGCAACCATAGGTTATTGGTGCTTTGGTGATCACAGTATACAGTATCTAACTTCATGTACAATGGCACGACTACTGTATCTACTTGTTTAGTGCACACAAGACATCAGGGATCTTTGATCTTTGAGCTTAGCGTCCTGATCGGCAGGTTCATGTATTTCTGGTGGTAGCTGTGGTACCCTAGTTGAGTTGTGCCACTGACAGATCATGGCCTGACCGAAACCTGGACTGGTGGAGCCCGTAGGTGTCAATGTCCAACCTAACCTATCGCAATGACAAGGACGAAGCGATAAATAACAATACTATACCTCTGCGCTCTGTATGGGAACTTAGACCTTTTCGGGCCGTATGCATCGTGATTTAAGCCTAACTCAGTCACTGAAAGTACTGCCTTATTTCACAAACAATGACGTCACGGCACACCACTGGGAAATTCCCCTTTGGGAAGAACGATGCGTTCCAAAGGATGAGACACCATGAAGCCAGAACAGCATGACATCGTCCGAAATGTAAAACCATTGTTATCGTAGATGGTCTTTGACCATCACCATTACTGCAAAGAAAAGGCTGCCAAATGTGTAGCCAGCAATAGCCTACGCGGCTATCTTCTACGCATCAAATTACTCGGGTGTTTTTACAGCTCACGAAGAAATACGCTAAATATATCAAAAACTATATAGAGACTCGTGAAATTATATCTAGCTAACTATTTGCCCTCTTTCTTCCTTTCTTCATTTTACATACATAATAACAATAATGGGTGACTGACTCAATTCGGAACCAAAACATGTTCAACATGCAGCATTGCATTTTCATTGTAAAGATACACTCGGGGGCAGACGGTCGCGGTCGCGGTTGCAAATAGATGAGGACAGTCAAAGGACACATATGATATTTATAAAATAAAACCACATCATATTTTGTTTATTTCCTTACCCCAGTATGCCAAATCCTCTTCCGTTCTCCTATTGGTCACGAGGTACGAATGATTCAATCAGAGGAAGGTTACCAGAAGGGAGTGGCTAAACTGGAGACAATTTACCGTAATGTACGTAAAGACGTGGAAGAAAGGAAAGAAGGTTCAGGTCTGAAATTACTTTCATTTTAATTTTTTCCCAAGTCAGATGTGCCAGGTGTGTCCGTCCCATTCAATGTTCCTTGGTAATAAAGAATGAAAGCAGCATTACCAGCAGTATAGGACTTTGGACTTTGGTTATTCGTACAGGCCGTCCCAACATCTGATGAAGTGATACCTGAACAGAAACCTATGGAAAACACATAACACTGTCCAGCCCTGTTATGTAGTCTGTTGAAGCAATATTCCTATTTGTTATGTAATATAATAAATGTATTGTCTCTCCAATCTGTCCCCATCAGATAGATAGCACAGTAGCTTATGGAATATCAGCGATAGGGTTCAGTTATGGCACTGAATGCACCCATCAAGACGCGTTAGGCTCATACCACCAGAATGGTAGGGTTCTGACCCGCAAGCTGCAGGGGCCCAAATTCCAATAGGAAAATAAATCTGTTAGATGCTTTGTATAATGCAAACGGGTTGCCAAATAAACCACATAGGCCTGTAGCTCTCAGTCAGAGCTCAAAACCAACAGGGCTCTTTTTATTGTGTACATTGCTTACTGGGTGGTTTTACCAAGGCAACACTAAACCTCAAAATCTCTTCAGCTAAACAGTGCTTTCCTGTGGCTCTATTGTCCCATTTGAAGGGGTTTAGGCTTCTCAATGACTTAAAGGGTTCAGGGTTCAAAATGCTAAATTCGAGCTGAGGGTGTGTGTGTGCACAAAACAGGTACGGCCTGACTTTGTTCATGTTGTCTCACCAGCTTTATAACCAGAGATAAATCACAGAGGATCTCCTATGAAGTGGGATCCCATGGGCTCAGTGGACAATCCGATGGGCTTTCATTTAACCGTAAAGTGGAACAGATCAAAACCAGTTTGGTGTGCTGGCAGGCAGCAGATCACTCCAGTGCTTTGGATCTTGTGCTGTAAGTGTGTGAACCTCAGAACCTCCTTGGTACTGATATTAGGGACTCCAGATCAAAACGGAACTAGGTAGAAACTACACTTGAAACCTCTGTAGGCTATAAGCATGAATGGATTCTAGAAAGAACTGTGTAGTTTATAATATGGTTTACAAACTAGTGTAACATTTAATTTTTTTAAATCAGTGACAAATAATTCCAATACTTTAGATAAAGACAAGGACAATATTCAAGATAAAAGTTCACTCATTTTTATTAAAAAAATCAACATTTCATTTGTTACAACAGCTTATAGTAGTATTGAATGGGCTGTACAGGTCCATCTTATACACTGTTTACATGTAAAGCGATCAATGTACAAAAAGTAGAGTTAGTGGAAATTAAATGAATATGACTAACCAAATGTTGGTCACCTTGAATACATCCTTGCAAAGCACCATGGTATCAAAATGGATGAATGACAATCTTCAAATTACAATAAAACTTTTCTGTATTCCCCATCTTTATCTTAGACCTCCAATAACACGGAGACAAAAGTGCTTTTTATGATTTACCCTTAGCAATTCCATCATAAAGAAACCATCTGTAACATTAGGAACAGTAACTTGCTTTAACCTTTTAGCAACACTTTCATCACAAACTTTACATGTACACGACTTCTCTTACCAACAGTCTTCCATTCAACAGCCATTTTGAAAAACTAAAATGTTACGAGACACTACTTGACAGAGGACAATGCTTTTAGCCCAGAGAAAATGGCACCAGACTCATATCAATGTCATTTACAATAGACAATGGAGAACCAGATCAGATAGTGAGAAGTGTCTCTACTTCATGGATCTTTGCCTTGTTTCTGTCAGTGTTACATGCCTTTGGTTCCCCCCTATGTTCACCATGCTTTGCTACATAACATTAAGTTGCATCAATTGCAGCACTAACCTTATACTCTCTCACTTTCTCTCTCACACACACACACACACACACACACACACTCGCTCGCTCGCACACACACACACACACAATTATTTCAGCTGCATTGTGTTGATTTGTTTGTACCGGTAACTAGCAGAAGTACTGTAAAGTGCAGTTTGAGAATGAGAACATCTCCAAACAATGCTGGTTTTATCAGACAACGGACAGGGAAAGCTCTAGCAGTGACTCTGACTCAGGAAGCCAATATCCAGAGGACCACCAAGACATTTGCGGGGAAGAGGGAAACCAAGAAGGGCAGAGAAACATCCACATGATGAACACAAGCTATCCTTGGTTTGATTAGGTGTGGACAGAAGTCTGCCACTGTGTAAAAGATATGAGTCTGGAACAAAAGCAGCAAAGAAGTGTGTGGATGTGTGTGTGTGTGTGTGTGTGTGTACTGGTTTTTAGGGTCGGTATTCAACTTCCAACAGGAGGGAGACATTGAGGCCAAATGTATCCACTTACACAACACAAAAACAGCATACCTGTTGGCTCAACTAGGCTAGGGTTGAATATCGCTGCTTTTACCGTACAAATGCACAACAGAAAATGGAGCCCTGCCTTGTCTTTTCAGTCATTACGGCTTGCCTACTGGACACAAAAAAAAACTAAAACTGGGAGACTTTTTGAGGTATATGAATGATTTGAGAGGTGGATGCGATGCATGTTGCGATGCATGCTTTAGATTGTCCTCAAATTCATGCTGGTGTATTTCCCTTACAGGAACACGGAGCTGGCGTGTTCTCAGTGTGTTGTGTGTAGGGGTTGGCGCTCTGTGAGAAGAAAATGTAAAACAAATGTAATCAAATTTGGTAGGTGGCAGTATGTGAATTTAGTATCCGTTTATAGCCATTAGCAAAGGGTGTGGTATGCCAACTGTGTCACCATGACAACATCCCCAGTTCTAATAAGAAACATGGGGAGAAATAATAATAAGCCAGCTTCAACAAGAAATCCCTTTCCCATGACAAACATTTTTACTACACGAAAACCATTGAAATTTGTTTTTTCCAGACATCACAAGACGGCACAAGGACAGGGCAGTTTTACCAAAGGATTGTTGATCCATACATACATACAAACAGGCATAAAGGCAATAAACTAGGCGCCACCTAGGGGATACCTGTGGAACTAGCCGAGCATTTACCTCTCAACTTCAGTCTGCGTTCCCAAAACAAGGCCGCATTCGCTAGCACATGAGTATAACAATGAAGAGGTGACGGGTAATCTTCTTCGGATTGTAAAATTCTGATTTGGCACATCGGTCCCTCAAAATTTGATTAACCTATGAACAGTGAGCGTGCACAGATATTTCACAAGAGAAGTACAGGGACACCTGGATATGTTCTTTCTGACTGATCTGTCTAAGATTGTCTCCATAACTTTTGGACTTGACATTTCGTAGAAAAATAGAATGAGGCATATACTAAGAGACGGAATGACAGAGAGTACTGCAAGAATTTAATGGCTAGATTTACACTGATTTTCTTTATAGCTTATAAATACGGTATCTACACAATATGTGGTACAAAAATATCATAACATTTTGCGGGCACTGGATTTCTTTTTTGTTTTCTTAAAAAAAAAAAAAAAAAAAAAGTTTCAAAGTTGTAAAACTGGTTAGGCACAAGAGCTTGTCCTTGCTAGGGAAGGTCATTTGTTTTTCCCCAACGAAAGAGGGGTTAAAGAGAAGCTTCAGAGAGACATTGAGAGTGTGGACAGATAAGAATGCACCCTAGCAGCATATGTGCTTTGGGTCTTCTTCCATTCAGACAAGGTAGTCCACAGTTGCAGTCAGGCATTAAAAAATTAAAATTAAATAAAATAAACTCAAAAAGAGGAAAATAATAAAATGACAAAACACAGATTTTGGTTGATATCTCGCCATTGACCTATGAACCCTGACCTCTTGACGGAGCCCCTCAGTGGCACTCCAATTGGCCAACCAGTGTGGTCTAAAGGGCGACTGTAACAACGTAATAGTGGCTGTAGGTATCCATAGTGACGAGGCTTTGTGACGAGGGGACATCGGCCAGGGTTCCGTTAGAACTGATTATCATCAATATGTGCCCTAGTGTTATTGCTTCAGAACCAAAGTGTTTGCCAAAAGGGGGTCCTGCAGTCCACCAACGCCTCACATCTCCAGAACTGTAAGTGTAAGGAATACAGCCAGGAAGGCCCTTGCTAACGTATTCGACATGTAAAAAGGAGGTAAAAATGACGCAGTACCAATATTCTCTGCCACTGAACGGAGCATTTCAGCCATCTCTTACCCAGTTTAAGGGGTAACCATAGGAATCACTGCTCCACTATTGACAAAATGGCTGCCCGAGCTGCTGAGCTGCACAGTGCAGGACCTGTATTTGTAATCCAGGGGGCGCCCTTCTCTTTCCCCACTCCATCCTCTCCCTTACTTGTGTAGAGCAAATGGTAATGTTTTTTTTTCTTATTTGGCTTTAGATTGTTCATGTCTCACTGTCCGTCACCGTGTGCTTTAATGTCCTTCAGCCTTGTAGGAAGGTAGTTTTTTTTTTTTTTCATCTCCTGGATTAAGGCAACTTATCATGTTTGTGATGATTTTAATAAAACTTTTCTTAAAAAAATGTACAAATTATTTAATACAAACCTCTATGGCATAACCAGTAAACGCTGTATAGAAAATATATAAATATGCTTTTTTTTCTTTTTAATGTACAAATGTTCTGCAGCTCTTTTGCGAGCTCCCATGTTCTTTTTTCATATTTCTCGTACTGTACAGGTGCCCGACCCCTTCAACGCCCTCCTCTCCTCTTTTCATAAAAGTTTCTCTTTCCCATTTAGACTCATAATATGCACAATTGGTATTTACAGTGAGGGGGGAGGGGGGGAGGGCAGAGCCTTGTAGGAGAGGGGGCGGTCTCTGGTGCGGTGCGGGGCTCAGGAGGAGTCTGTGCAGGGCGAGGGGGGCGGGGGGTACAGGTGGTGGGAGTAGCTGCGCTCCGTGAAAGGTGACGGCGGGCAGCTCTCGCAATTCTCCTCGGCGGACAGGTATTGGCTGCGGGGGGTCGGGGGCGGGGGGAACGGCTCTGAGTCATAGTTGAGGTCGCTGGTGTAGCCCTTGGCGAGGGCCGAGTTGGATGTGGGCGGGGCACGGCGTCCCGGCGTGTAGTCGCTGTCGCACACGTCCGTGCTGCAGGGGGTTGTGGGAGGGGCGAAGTGGCGGTAGGTGTAGGGCCTGTAGCTGAGAACAAAGGACGAGGACAAGTAAATAAATACATCACAGAAATGTCATAACTTGTTGACTCAAGCAACTGGGTTTTCTTTGTGGAGCGGTCTCCCGGGATGCCTTTGTAATACTGAATTGTATATTCCTGCCATATTTCTTTACTTTCACTGTGTTTCCATGCATACTCTTGCGCGTAAATAAGACATTTGATCAGAGATGAAAAGAAACAATCGTCTCTGCACACCCCCCCAACACATCTATGAGTCTGCACTCAAACGAACCCAGGCTGTGCTGTCTTCCAAACACGCAGGCAGAGGGTAAACAATGGAAGCCAGTCTCTTTGAAACGGTGCCATTGTGTACAGTACGGGATCGTTTTAAAGCGTTCGCATGTGCTCGAGGAATGTCTCCAACATGCAGAGCAACGGCAACGCAATCCTGAAGTCTGATTACATTTCCAAACCAGAGGTATTCCTCTGTTATTCTCCAAGGAAAATGCATGGAAAACGGAATGGTTTCCCTCTTGACGGTAAGCCTCTCCTCTAATGCACATCTGAGATACTAGCCTGATGTAACTGAAGGTTTCAAACCCTGGCCTCTGTGTTTACACCAATTCAAGACAGGCTTAGTAGACCAGAGGCACAGACTAGGACCGAGGAGCTCACATACTTCCTGTGTCCACTTCCTCACAAATTATCGCCATAGGCATTGTACCAGTGGAGATTTATACAACTTATATCCAACAATTCAACAACTTCCCACACTAATCTCCACATTATGTTACGACTCGTATTCGTGAAGAGCGACCATTGTGACTTTTAAAATGGTAAAGTTACCAGACCATGTTCGAAGATACTGGCTAGAATAAACAATCCAAGAAATTAGGAGTGTAAATTAGGAATGTAAGCATTTCATTGAACACTGAATTTATAATAATTACTAAAAAAAAAATCCAGATGGAGAAAATTAAATGTGGAATGTTTGTGTGGACCCAGAAGTGAAGGCACACCTCTTTACTGATTCAAAGTCAGCTTCTATGACAGGACCTGTCTCTACACAATACCATTATACTGGGACCAGGGGAGGCTGGTGGAGGTAGAAATCGGACAATGGGCTCATTGTAATGCACGGAATGGAATGAGGAATGGTATCGAACACATTCCGTTCCATGCCTTACAATGAGCCCGTCCTCCGTTTTCTACCTCCACTGGGTTGGCCCATAATACGCCCTTTTGGGTTTTGTCTTTCACCTGTCTTTTTTGTGCTCAAATAAACACAGTTAAAAATAGAACACCACTCCTCCCTCCACTGCTCACAACAAGCTGTCTAGGAGGGTGTGTGTTTGTGTGTTTTACCTGTAGGAGCGGTGAGTGGAGGGACTGTTGGATGAGTAGCCAAACTCCATGGTGTACTGGGAACGGACAGTGGCAGGGGACGGGGGAGGGTTCAGGATCTAGAGGACACAGAGAGAGAGAGAGAGAGAGAATAAGATTTCACCCACCGATTGCTTTTTACTTGGCATGTACTTTTAATCACTGAAATACGGGAAAGTGGATCCAGGCAGCCTGGCACTGGATATCGTTCCACAAGCTGGCAGACCTTTCTTGTTCTCGTTAGGAGAGTGTGAGATTTCATAAAAACACAGACGAGCGTGGTTAAGTAAAGACATAACGATGGCATCTCCACATCGGTACAACCGTTAAAAAGGACATGACAGGTTTGACGAGGTGGAACATAAACTCACAGCTAGAATGCTCAGTTTGAAATCGTGGTGGGAATGAATCGTGAAGGCAACATGTTCCATACAATAATGCTGGAAGTGTGTGTATGTGTATACAGTACCAGTCAAAAGTTTGGACACACCTTCTCATTCAATGGTTTTTCTTTATTTTATTTTTTATTATTTTCTACATTGTAAATTAATATTGAAGACATCAAAACTATGAAGGAACACATATGGAATTATGTAGTAAACAAAAGTGTTAAACACACCAGAATAGGTTTTATATTTTATAAAGTAGCCACCTTTTGCTTTGATGACAGCTTTGCACACTCTTGGCAAGGTGTGTCCAAACTTTTGACTGGTACTGTGTATATATATCTATATATATCTTACTGGAGGGAAGTAAGTGCCCTTGGTACTGGAGGAGCTGCTGGACGAGGCTCCTGTGACATGGGCGCGGTCGTACGGAGGGCCGCTGCTCCCGCCCATGATGCTGAGAGAGCCAATCACAGACTTCCCCCGGGACATGCCTGTGGAGCAGAATGAGGAAGAGGTCTCAATGCCTACATACTACTGGTCGGGTGGAAGACACCAATAACAGGAGAAGTCCAAGCAGATATCATACTAAAACTGAAAGCACAAATTCAAATCTAAACATCAGTCTTTGTGGTACTGCCCTCTAATACCAAAAACAAACAGTTTGCAATCTTCCCTTCCAACTGACTAAAGTGACCAATCGGGACCGATGAGCCAGGAAGAGGTGTGTGTTCCGTGTTCCGTGTTCCGTACCTGGCAGCGATCCGGAGAGGGAGCTGGGGTGTGGCACGTATCCCAGAGGCACCGAGGACGGCCCGTGGACCACAAAGTCGTTGGTGACCGTCTCCCCGTCGTCCTTCATCTGCGGACACAGCACACGCTGGCACACGAAGTACACCGCGCCCACCACGAACAGCGCCATGACAACGCCGACGATGGAGCCAATGGTGTTGGTGGGCTGGGGGGAGGGCTCCTCTGTCGGGTCTGGGAGGCAGAATGATGACATGGGTTAGATGTTTCTCTTGTTTGTCTTTTTATTTATTACTATTCCTGTCATTATTTGACTCACTGTAATGTTACTATTAAAATAAATTGAATAGACTTTAGAAGAAATGGAAAAAATTGCTGTTAAACTATATCTGGTACAATTAATTGATTTCAGCTTCTGGAATGTATGTTTTTAAATTGCATATGGTCTCTGTCAAATACAAAAAACAAATAAATGAACGACGTTGGTGCCTAGAAAATAACTGTTAGCTTAATTCACATTCAGATGCGTATCACATGGGCGTTGACTTACAGCAGCCGAGCTCGTCTGAGTTGTCAGTGCAGTCCATGTTGTGGTCACACTTCTTGTGCTTCCCGATGCACTGGCCGTTGGAGCAGCTGAACTGGTCAGGCGGACAGCGCACTGAAACCAGCAACACACCGCTTTAATCTCAGCTATTCTACTTGTATGAGTAAATACAAGCTTTATACGATTATTATTACTGAATAATAGTAAACTGAACTGTGTGTGTGAATGTGTGTGTGTGTGTGTGGTCCATGCGCCTACCTTCACACTTGTTCTCGTCGGAGCGGTCTTGACAGTTGGCCTCTCCGTTGCAGCGCAGGCTGAAGTCCACACACTGCCTGCTGTCACACTGGAACTCCGAGTCCGAGCACACGGGGCAGTCGTGCTCGTCGCTGCTGTCGTCACACTCCGGGTAGCCGTCGCAGCGCCACGCCTGAGGGATGCAGTCCACCTCGCCGGACGTGCACGAGAACTGCTCTGGAGAGCACGTGGGAGGCTCTGGAGGGGAGGGGTTAAGAGAGAGGTGAGCGGGGGAGGGTGGGCGTTTGGGGAGGGGTTAGGAGACCATCACCTTAAACCTATCTGTTCAAATGAACCTCCACTACAGTATGCTGTGCAGGCAGAGAGAAAGGGCGAGATTGGAACTTTGCTGGACACACGACGAGCCGATTGGACACTATACCGTCAGAGGCGGGAGTAGCGAGACCGCGTGAGAACCCCGTTGGGCGGTGTGATGTGACGGACGGGGCTTACCTCCACAGGAGAGCTCGTCCTGCAGCAGCACCAGGTGGACAGGGCAGGAGCAGCGCGTGGTTCCGTCTCCCTTGACGATGCAGATGTGGGAGCAGCCTCCGTTGTCCCAGGTGCAGGGGTGCTTGCCTGAGGAGACACACGGAGGGGCGGTTACACAAAGCTGTTCCCTGGAGTTTAAACTCCTGGAGTTTAAACTTGCCCATTCACCCTATACAACTCACCAACTGCCAAAGAACTGGGAACACTCACCACCTACAGTGCCACGTGCGGTAATTACCTCGCTATAATACTTTGGCAGTTGGTGGCTATAATACAGTTGGTGGCTATAATACTTTGGCTACAAAATGAAGCATCGTCATTTATGCATTTTTGGTGAACAAAGTCACTCTAGAATCTTGACAATTTGCGTGACTTTATTCACCCTTGACACGAAATGAGTTAAAAGCCTATGACTGGTGTAGCAGCCCACGTGTGTCGGAGAGTGGACAGGTGTACGCTCCAGGGAGAAGGATGGAGAATGCAGGACGCAGGGAGAGACTGAGGTGAAGGGGAAAGGGGGGGAAGGGGGACGGACGACTTACTGTACTCCCTCATGTCAAGCTCATGGACGGCGTGGATGTCGCTGAGCGAGGCGATGCGGGCCTGGATCTTGGTGCGGCCCTCCCGCGTCGTCTTGTCGATGCGCTCGATCATCTGCTGCTGCCGGTCAATCCAGTACAGGTGGTTCCCGAACACCGTCAGCCCCACCGGCTGCAGGATGTTGGAGTCCTCGATCACAATCCGGTTGGCTCCTGGTAAAAGGGGGAAGGGATATAAAAAAAAAAAGAGAGAAAAAAAAAAGGAAAAAAAAAGAAAGAAAGAAAGAAAGCGGAAGGGCAGAAGGGTCAGGAACTGAGGGAACGGAAAGGGCGGTAAACTTAGGAGTGAGGGAGGAGGAGCAGTAAGGGGGCGGTGGTACAAGCAGGGAGGCCAGGGCACACAGCACAACGTTACACGTACGCCACGAGAACAACAACAAGGCTTTTGGCTGAAGAGATCGACTTGGACAAGACTTCTCAAGAGTCAAGACTTCTCAAAAAGGGGAGAGATTTTTACGGTTTAGCAATGAAACACGTGCTTGTGTAACTGCCTAATGAGACACAGAAGTGGGTAAAGTTTTTTTTTTTTTTTTTTTTTTTAAATAAATAAAAAATAAAAATCACTAAAATGTGCTGAAGGCCTGTCCAGACCACATGTGATCACGTTGGTGACTGGTAGGATACTTATAGGCAACGAATGGTGCACCCTCTATGTACATTGCAATGAGGTCCCAAAAGACAAGATCACTATGAAAACAACGAACAACAACCAAAGATGGCCGAAATCTAAATGAAAACATGAACATGTCCTCTAATTGGATTCAGAAGTACAGGGACATGGCCTGACACAAGTCCTGCCCTACACCATACTGGAGATGTTTCAGTCCACACTGATCCACCCCCCAGATACCGAGGTTTACCCCAGCTTTCCTCCAAGGACTGGAGTAATTGTTGCCTTTGTCCAGACTCCCCCAGAGCTCCCTGAGGAGGGCACAGGCGTCTGCCAGAGGAGGTCAATGGCAGCACTCGGGCCCCGAGACCCTCATCCGTCTAAAATTAGCCAAGGGAACAGGCTACACGCTGCTAACCCTGCAGATGATGGACGAGGTGGGAGGGAGGGCCGCTGGATTTGCGCGTCAAAAAGTCGACCACCCCCCCCATATCCCCCCTAAAAGACCTGAGAGGATCTTGAGAAGGAGGAATTCTCTCTGTCTGATAGGGCTCTGTTTGCTTTGCAGCCCCCAAACTCCCACCCCCCCCCCCCCCCTCCCCCTCTCTTTTTTTTTTCCCAAGGCTCGTACAGATGGTTTGAATTCCTTTCGGCCTGCGTGGGGCACCAGAGAATCGTCGGAATGTGCTGAGCGCAGGGCTCCGGGCCAAGTCCTCCTCACCAGGCACAATGCTCCCCCGTGTCCTATAAGACGCGGCCTGCCCCTGCCATGGTTCGCACATTTGCTCCCTGCTTCCCTCCTTATGGTGTCAAACCCCCCCGTCCAGATTTATGTCAGCTTTAGCATACATTTCCAGCCCCGCCAGAACCCAATACAAAAGACATCAGTGAGGAGTCGCCCTGGGAAAAAAAAGCCCTAAGTAAATATTTCACTTTGCCGTGTGTTATTCTGACAATAAACATGCCCCTAAAAGGTGCAAGAACTCGACCGTCAAGTTTTAATTCACCCATAAATATCAGTTTTGAAATATACAAACATTGTTCAACATTAGTACGTCAATCCAAGACTTTCCACAGAGTCTGTGACAATCGGCCAAAAGAAACCAGCACCTCTCTTTGGTTTATAGCCCGCCATATATAGTACATAGAGGCCATATATAGTCTATAGTACATAGAGGCCATATATAGTCTATAGTACATTTCAGTCTCAGTCCAACTAAAACACAGGTGAAGCAGGGGTGTGCTTTGGGGCTCATAGCGGGGCTGACGGACCCCCTAGCGGACTCACCGGAGAGGTCGCTGCTCTCAATGCGACGCAGGTCCGAGTCCACCCAGAACAGCTTGCCCACCTCGTTGTCGATGGCCAACGCTACAGGTTTGCCCAGGCCGCTGAAGAACAGAACCTCTCGCTCGGTCCCGTCCAGAGCCGCCCGCTCGATCTTAGGAGAGCGCTCCTGCAGGTTGGTGAAGTACATGTACCTGTGGAGGAGACAGAGGTATCAGCACCACAGGCTCAGGGGAATGGGGAACAAATGCATTTCGGGTGAAAGAGACAGAGAACATCAACAACACAGGCTCAGGGGAATGGGGAACAATTGCATTTTGGGTAAAAGAGACAGAGAACATCAACAACACAGGCTCAGGGGACTAGGGAACAAGAGCATTATGGTTAATGAGACACAGAACATCGTAGTTATTTTACAACTAAATCATTTCACACTGTTCCATTGTGATTGTTTTTTTTGTTGTTGTTTTTTTTAAATACAAGAGCTAGACTTGGAACATCATTGTCTGAATGAATTATTTTTATCTATCTAGTCAGCCGTTCCATTCAGAGCCATAGTTATCCTGTGCTAAACACCCGTCAGTTTAAGGTGAATATGGCCTTTATTTCAGACAGACAGCCTCAGGGAGACATGGACCTTTACGGCCTATAAACGATGTTATAATTTAAGTCTTGGGAGAAGACATTTCAGGCTTTTCCCTATCTAGGTCCACAGGAAGCCCAACATCTGCACACTTTATTGCGCAAGACCACACAATGACCTAAAGATACTGTCTGGCTTACAAAGCCCTGCAATTTCGGTTGGAGACAAGTCGCTTGGCTCCGGTCTGCATGGATGGGCTCGGGAGATTCATGAGTGTGAATGAGAGAATGGTGAAGAGGAACACTGGCGAACAAATTACACAGTGATTAAAAACACAACTTTCCTTGTTAGTAAATTTCCGTGAAACGACACTGACAACAAGAGTGCTCTCTGACTGGGGGTTTGGGCTCTGAACAACTGCTGTGTGGGTAAGGCACAAGGGACACACACACACACACACACACACGGGCATACACACACACACACGTACGCACGGGTATACACACACACGCACAATGGTACTGACCCTCTCTCTGGGTTGACCACGATGGCCCGGGGCTTGTCGTGTTCCCCTCGCAGGACCACGCCCACCCGGCTGCCGTCTATGCGCGTGACGTTGATGACGTTGGTGACCTCGCTGGTCCAGTAGATGAAGCGGCTGTAGATGTCGATGCTGAGGTCAAAGGGCTGCAGGCCCAGGTTAGGCCCGCCCACCGAGCTGGACACCACCGTCATGCTCTGAGGAGACAGGAGGAACAGGTTGTCAATCAAACGAGTGTGCGCTCCTAACCTGACCTAGGATTCAAATAGTATTCAAATCATTTCAAATACTTTGCTGCGCTTGACTGAGCTTGCCTGGCACGAATGGAACAGTCCTTCAAAGTGCAAACCCCGCCCATCTGGCACTCCAAGCAAACCCTCTATTCAACCCAGATCTGCTCTTTAGCCGTCCCTCCAATGACCAGAGGTTACAGTTTGGCTGTGTGTGTGGGTGGCGTGTGTGTGTGGGTGGCGTGCTGGCGGTGGCGTGGCGGCTTACCTGGTTGCCGTCCTCCTGCGCCCGGCGGATGACGTTCTGCTTGGAGTCGATCCAGTAGAGCTGCTTGTCCAGCGGGTCGTAGTCGATGGCCCGCACGTTCCTCAGGCTGTGGATGGGCAGGATGATGTCTGGGCTTTGCTGCTCATCTATCACCATACGGTTGATGGCCGTCTTCTGGCTGAACAGGAGGAAGGACGTGGGAGCTGAGAGGGGGGAAGGGAGAGACAGACAGACGAGAGAGGGAAAGGGGGGGGGGGGGGAGAAAAAGAACATAAGATTAGTTTCGTGGAGGGGGGGGGGTTAAAAAAAATTGTTTAGTTAAAAGCACAGAGCACATATGAAAGCATTGTACATTCTCAATGTGGTCCTTGTCTACAGCCTAGCGTAGTGGGTGGGCACAGTAGGGAGGCCACAGCAGTTCCACATCCAGCCATAACCACACAGTATTAATCCTCGCCTGGTCTATTACGAGTTTGCCCAACAATGGTCATTATCAGTTTAATGCAATCACGATTGGCTCCTTTTGTTTTGCAAGTAAACACATTTTTTACAATTCGAGGAGCGACTAATCCTATCCACTAACTCAACATTGTTTCCCAAACAGTTATGTGTTGCGTACTGTGAGAAAAAGCAAGCCAGGATTCAAATCAACAACAGGGAAGAGCCATCAGTAACACCGCCATCAGTAACACCGGCATCAGTAATACCGCCATCAGACGCTACTAGTATGTGCTGTGCACCGGCAGGTTTCTTTCTTTCAGCACGCACACACACACACACACGGTATTACAGTCGGCTAGCTGAGTCCAGCTCTCCCCGAGGGAGCCTCTGGGTGATTATAAAAAGTGTTTTTACTATGTCAAAACACAGAGACGGAGGGAGACGGGCTTAAACTGGGCATCAGTTTACCAGGGCGCATGCCAAGTTGGCAACGGAGGAGCGAACCACAAGAGCTTTAAAAAGAAAATACCCCGCTGCTGAGTCTCATACTCTCAGGAACAACTGCTTTCAATCTCCCAGCGAGCTGTGGAGAGATGACTGATGGGCTGGCCTGCTGTGCCACCCGACAGTCTTTCATATCACGGGGAGGGAGGGCCACATAGCAGACCCCCTCATATGACGTTGGGATATTGTCTCCAAGTGTGCGGTGAAATGGTGCTGCGCTCATGCACGACGAGAAAGGGAGACGGTATCGAGTTGAGGAAAGTGTACATTTAGACTGCAGTAATGCAGGTCCTGGTGTCACAGTTGAAAAGGAAGAAAGAGAGAGAGAGTGAGTGTGTGTGTGTGTCAGAGAGAGAGAGAGAGAGAGAGAGAGAGAGAGAGTGTGTGTCAGAGAGAGAGAGAGTGTGTGTTGGAGTGAAAGAGTCTCAACCAAGGTTCAAACCTATCCCATATGTACCACAAATGTTACGGTCTGCAGCTATTCAATAACTTAGAAGCTGTGTGTGTGTGTGTGTCCTCACCACTGCAGGTCTTGTTGTCGTAGTTGAGGGAGAAGTGGGCGGGGCAGCCGCAGACAAAGCTACTGATTGGCACAGCCAGACACAGGTGGGAGCAGTGGCCGTTGGTCGAGGCGCAGGCGTTCCAGCCCCCCTGGCGTGACGAGTGGAACACCAGGATGTCCATGACGTAGTCCAGGTGGCCCTGGATGATGGTGCGGTTCTGCCCGCTGGTCTTGTTGGCCCGCTCGATGCTGCGCTGGCTCCAGTCCGTCCAGTAGATGTAGTCCTGGTACTGGGTCAGACCAAACGGGTGGGGCAGGTCGTCAGCTATCACCTCGCGCTCCAGGCCTAGACCACGACGCGCACACACACACACGCACACACACACACACACACAGACAGACACGAGAAGAGGAGAAAGAACAATTAGTTTGGAAGAGAGTGGGAGGGAGGGAGGGAGGGAGGGAGAAAAGAAGAGCGAGAAGTAGGAGAGAGAACCTTGCACAAACATCTGCCAGGCAAAGGCAGTTTTCTTTCCTGCGCCAAGGTTGAGGCTATTTTCTCTCCACACAAAATTGGTACTGTTGCAAGAACTGTGCAAGAGTGTGCTTAACGTCTGCCTAATAGCAGTATCAGTAGTTTTTTTTTTTTTTTTGGTTTTCCCGAGTATGGAATTTCGGGGCCTGGTTTACATCCATCAGCCCTTAGAAGTACACTTCAGGACAAAACTTGGAAGAACATTAGTGCAAACCAGCTTTTGTTTCAGCTGGGCCTTTAACACCCCTTTTGAAGTCCCCCCTCCCCCCGCTCCCATCCCCCTCCCATCGCTCCCACCCCCGCTCCCATCGCTCCCACCCCCCCCTCCCATCCACCCAAACACAGCACAGAGGCAGGCATGACAAGCTAATTGGGAACATGTTCCACTTTTTGTCATCTGATATCTACACAAAGCTCATATATGCATACACATATTGTAAATGGAAGATAAAAATAGATACAGTCACATGACTGTTAGCCATCTGTTGAATATGAAGTAAACCAAGAAGCATGGTGGGGACACTGGTTCTTAGTTCACTCTTCGTGGTTGCAAGTCAATGTCATTATTATTATTATTATTGTTAGCCTATATAATCTGGAAATCGTTGCTCGGGCAAAGGTGTTAAATTGTGGCTGTATATACGGACACTAGTGTCCGACAAAATGTCTATAAAACAATTTTGAAGTGATGAGGACTAGGTACCAATATAGAACCCATCCACGATGCTAAAACAGTCATATAGAACCCATCCACGATGTTAAAACAGTCATATAGAACCCATCCACGATGCTAAAACAGTCATATAGAACCCATCCACAGTGAGTAAGATCAAAGAGGTGAATCACCTAGCATGTTGGAGGACTCTATCAGTGTAGTGTCCAGGTCTGTCCAGTAGAGGCGCCGTTCGGCGTAGTCGATGGTGAGCCCGTTGGCACGTCCCACGTTGGGCACCAGGGTGATGCGGCCCGTTCCATCCATGGCGGCCCGGTCGATCTTGGGCTTGCCCCCCCACTCGGTCCAGTACATGAAACTGTAGAGGAGAAGAGGGGGGATAAAACAGAACCACATTGTGAGAGAAGTCTCTCCCTCCTGGGCTGATCCCTCACTCCCTCTCTTCAATCTTCCCCTACGCTGAAAGCTGCAAGGCCTCCATCCAACTGCCACGCTACTCGTTTTGTGTCCGAGCGTGTGTGCGTGTGCGTGCGTGTGTGCGTGTGTGTCACGTTTTGGCGGACCTGGCAGTACACGTAGTGTATTAGACAAACGTCTTACACCTCAAAACCACTGACACAGAGACAGTGAGCTGGAAAGAGAGCCTGGCGCAATCCAAAACAGAACTTGATACAGAATAACTGCTGCTATTAAAATAATGGCCACTACTGGGTCTGAGACCAAAAATGCCTAATGCTTTGCAGTCGTGCAATGCGAGGCATTTATAACCATTAAACTGAATTTGAAAAGAACATTATGCTGATAAACGCTACTAATAAACCACACATTTCAGTAAACTCTTAATCAATCATACAACAACAATAGGCCTGCTACATAAAATACAGTTCCAGAATTTAGAACAAAAAAACAAAATGGCTGCCAAGGCCGAGGCCTAGCCGAGGGTCAATGGAGAACATTGCTCAAAGCCTCAAAACAGGAAAACATAATCACTCAGGAATCAGAGGACAGTCAAATTCATTCTTCTCTACCACTGAGATATTAAAAGGGTCTTTGTTTTGTATATAACCCGTCAGTCCACCCTTCATATTGTCCCAAAACATCATTGCTTAGTTACAAAAGCCTCATAGCTATGGGACCACAAGGCCTGTGTTTACTGTCTGGAGAAGATCCCTGATAATGCGTTGTCTTGTCAACATCTCTAACCCATCGGGTGGTCCGAGCTCTTACCCTTCGGCCGGGTCCAGCGCCAGGGCTCGGGGGCTGTCCAGGTCCTTCCATACCAGGACCTGCCGGTGCTGCCCGTCCAGCTTGGCCACCTCGATGCGGTTGGTGCCCGTGTCGGCCCAGTACAGATTCTTGCCCAGCCAGTCCACCGCCATGCCCTCTGGGTAGTCCAGTCCAAACTCCACCACGTGCTCCAGGGCACTGCCGTTCATGAACGCCCGACTGATGGTCTGGTCAGGAGGGGGAAAGGAGGGAAGAGAGAAGGCTGGTCAGTGGTCTGCCCCCCCTTGGACTAAGTTTTTTTTTCCTTTCTTTTTTTTACAGCTACGAAATATAAAAGATGGCAAGAATCTCTTCCATCAAATAATAATCAACAACAACAATCCATACATTTAACATGTACAACAACCCCGCCATTTGCACAACAAAACCCTCAATGACGGGTAAACAGACTCCCTCCATCCATTTCCAAAATGGCTCATCTAACACAACACTTTTATGGAGATATGTTCTACATCTCCACCACCAAATTGCTACATAAAGAGGGGGGTGGGGGCGAACAAACAAAAAAAAGAAGAAAAGGAGAGAACCTCTGTGCCTGGGTAACACTCAGAGCTCATTTAAACAGGCAGGCAGGCAGGCAGGCAGGCAGGCAGGGAAGGTAGAAAATGCTGCTTTCTGAATTATTTACACCTGCTTAGACATATATCATCTCCCATGTTGCACTGGAGCCCTGCTACCTACCACCAACCATTACTCCCTTCCCGAACATTCTGTTCCTCCTCTGCCACAGCAGTGGGCTGGAGCCTGTTAGCCTGTTCACATCACAACGGCCTGAGCTGAGGTGATGGAATGAACTACTGTGCAGGGAAACTGCTCAGCATGTAGGGGAAAATCATTAGCCAGCTGAAACTGCATGGCTGGTGTGTGTGTGTGTGTGTGTGTGTGTGTGTGTGTGTGTGGTTTAGCTCAGTAGCTGAGATACGGGGTCATGCTCATTTGGGACAGGCTCCTCTCCTGCTCCCCTCACACAGATACAGGGGGCTCCGTTCAATACGGTCAAACAGCTTCCTTTCCTCATCACCTTTCCTTTCCTCTGCAGACACTGCAAGGAGAGAAGACTGGACAGGTTTCCACCATGTCACCTTCACATTCCATCGTAACAAGCGGCCGTGACAGAGAGAGGAGGAGAGGAAGCTTTGTGAGGAGGGCTTTACTCTTGTATTACTCATCTGATACTGTACATACAGCTCATATGACGCTATAGAAGCCCACGTCTCATTACATAACCTCATAAATATACCCTCGCTGAACCAACTCATTTATCCCCACGGTCAGCCTAACGGGTCCATTCACCACGATATATCTGATACACAATATCTGTTCCACTGATCCATCTCAGTGTTGTACTTTTCTGCCAACATATCTTCAGGGCAAAACAAAAACATCAGCTAAAAGCACAACCTTTGGACAGCACTGCACTCTCCATCCCACTCCATCCACAGCTACATCCCAAAAAAATAAGGGAAACTATAAATAGGATTCTTGAAAAATAATTATGTCCCTTAGCTGAAACAACAGAAATGGCTTTCAGTCTGTGCCTCTGGAGAGGGAAAAAAATAAATAAATAAAAAAACAAAACAAAAAAACGAGGGAGGAGGAGGAGGAGGTGGGGAGTAGCAAAATACGGAGAGAGGGAAAACGCAAAAAAATAAAGAAATCAGCCATCAATTATTTCCAAGCTGGCGTCTCACGGGAGCCCATTATTGAGCCATGCTGTGGGCGGTGAGCCAACCAGGAGGAGCTGAGGAGTATGCACATACACACACACTCTACACACACACACACACTCTACACACACACTCTACACACACACACTCTACACACACACACACTCTACACACACACACTCTACACACACACACACTCTACACACACACACACTCTACACACACACACTCTACACACACACACACACACACTACACACACACTACACACACACACACACACACACTCTACACACACACACACACACTCTACACACACACACACACACACACACACACACACTCTACACACACACACACACTCTACACACACACACACACACACACACACACACACACTCTACACACACACACACACACACACTCTACACACTCTACACACACTCACACTCTACCCCTCGTTCCTCCCCCTTTTGTTACCTTTAGTGTGACGTCAGTCCAGTAGATGCGGTTGTCGGTGACGTCAAAGTCGAGGGCGGACGCCTCCTTGACTCCGGTGAGAGGGATGGCCACGTTGTTGTTGTTGGTCTCCAGGGAGATGCGGCGGATGTCCGTGTGTCGGGAGAACAGCAGGAAGGCCTCGGGGACGATGCAGGTGCTCATGTCCGCTATGAGCTCCAGGCCGATGGGGCAGGCGCACTGCACCCCGAGGGGCTTGTACAGACACAGGTGGCTGCAGCCCCCGTTGTTCTCTGCACAGGGGTTCGTACCTTGGGGGGTGGAGAGAGAAGAGGAGAGAAAAATTCACTCTGGCTCTCTTAATCACCACCTCAGAGGCAAAAGAGAGGAGATGGGGTGGGGGGGGGGGGGGGGGTGAACAACAGTCTGGATGCAGCCTGCATCAGCTGAGGTGAAGTGTTTAAATATTAATGCACTGTTATCCCCATTTCCCAGGCAGCCTGGGCTGCACTGTCTACAGAAATCAGCCCTTCTTTCACCAACACATCAGTCGTTCCTCCATTAGAATTCAGGGCCCATACTGTGGGTCTGTCATGGCTAGAAGAGAGTAAATTCACCTCATACCACTCACTCATCACCTTTAAAAACAGAACCGAATACTTTCTAATATTATAAACTTCTGTTTCACATTACATTGCCAACAACAAACACGTGTGACGTAGCCTTGCAGAACCCTTACGAAAAACATGCCAAGCCAAGAATCCATGTTTAACGTTGGTTTGTCTCTAACTGCATGTGCTGCTATTTTGGACAGGTAAAAGATTGTAAAAGATTCTACATCTCAATGGGACCAACCTGTTCACATAACGGTGAAATCAAATACAAAATAATAACAAATAATTGCATTTAATAATGAGCTTGACAAATAAAAACATCCTTGCTCTTGTTTGTGGGCTGGTGTCTGTTCGTCTGGAAGAAGGTGCGTCTCACTCACCGAAGGTCTGGTGGACGTAGGTGGCCTTGAGGCCCATCAGGTCGGGCAGCTGGTCGATGATGAACTCACGCTCCGCGGTGCGCTTGTGAACACGCTCGATGCTCCGCCGCTGCCAGTCCGTCCAATAGATGAAGTCGCCCAGGAGAGTGAAGCCAAAGATGTGAGGCAGCTTGTCCTCCACAAGGATCCTCCGCCCCGCGCCGTCCATGTTCATCACCTGAGAGAGGGAGGGAGGGAGGGAGGGGAGGGGAGAGAGAAAGAGAGAGAGAAGGGAAGGAGGAGAGAGAGGGTAAGAGTGTCTCTCGGGTTCTGTAGAGGCCGATATCTCAGATGAGGTAATCAATAGTTTCTCAAGGACAAGACAGAAAGACGCAAATATCAGCACAGCCATATCAGTACCGTTATAGAACATGAACTAAATACCGTTCCATGTTCGTTGACTTGCACGATGAGAATGAATGACAATGTTTCTATCAGTATCTGGTCTTGGTCAGTTATAGGTAGGGCACCTAAAGATTGTACCATAACAACCGGCATGGCTACCACTTCTGGGAAAGACTAAAGAGGACCACACCCGTCCTGCAAACCGATATTGAATTTCCGAATTAGTTAAAATGTGATTAGCTTAAAGGGTTTGGTTACAGTTAATGGGGACGCAGGTCGAGTCAACAGGTTCGTCATTGGTTCCCACGCCGTCGTGGTGCGTAAACCCTAAACCACAACCCCAGTGTACAGTGCGTTCCCAGGGTATTGGGTCTGCTCTTCAAAAGCCACGCCTTGTTTTTATTTTTACAACAAGGCTGAGCCAATGGGCTGCTGGGAAATTCACAACAGTGACTCACACTTTCAAACGTACGTGCGTAATTTAGAATAGGACAAAATCAGCTAAAAAAAATTTTTTTATGTCTCTTCAACTGGAAGCAACAAAAACAGCCAAGCCCTCTCTGCAAGCTTGGCGTCTGGGCTGTGTGGATGGTGATTGGACGGATGGACGGACGGGGGTTGGGCTGGGTTGGTCGGGTGTGGGTGTCAGTCAAACGGTGACGTTAAACGCTGATTGAGTTTCCACATTGTGCCGTGGATGGATGTGCGCGGAGGGGAGAGCGCGGAGGGGAGAGCGCGGAGGGGAAGGCGCGGGGGGGAGAGCGCGGAGGGGAGAGCGCGGAGGGGAGAGCGCGGAGGGGAAGGCACGGAGAACCCCGGCGACCTGGCAGTACATCTCAGCGCCGCTAATTAGAAGCAGCAGCCGGCGCAAACAAACAACGGCGCATATGGCCGCCACATTTCCTGTCCTTCAGATGGAGCCTCTTTGACATCTCACTTCTTCTCCAATGTCTGCGAAAGTGTTTGTTTGTGTGTGTGTGTGTGTGTGTGTGTTTTTCAGAGTAGATCCCTTGTGTAGAGGCAGCAAGTGCAAACACGATTAACTGTCACCCCACTGATAGCTGGAGATTTCTTTACTTTGGCTACTAAGCTTCAGACAACCATTTTGTGGCCCAGTCTCTTTTCAATGTCTTCACACTACACTTGGTTATAGTGCACTACATTGGGGGCTTAAGAAGTAGCCTAAATCAAACATAGCACCAAGTATACTTTCCCCCCTCAGATGCGTGTGAATCAGACAGACTTTATCAATTAAACCCAAAACAGACAGAAAAACATGTAGGGCTTCATCCAGCTTCTCTGACCAAATTAAATCATTTCCTAAACAGATGTTTTTCTGATGAACAAAAGGATATGCGTTAATCTATACTTAAGCCTTGGCTTAACCTTCTGCTGGTGGTCTGTTCATTGTAACAGAGGACGTAGGAGAAACACAAGGAATGGCATAAAGAAAACAAAAATCGATAGGTCCAATTCTCAGACGGGCCAAAGGGGCCCCAAACTGAACTGAAAAACACCCCAAAAACCTCTAAATTGTCGGCCTTTGCCCTTCTCACAGTTCTCACGCAACCTCATGCAATGCCTGTTGCATGTGCAAGCCTTCAACCTCCTGGCCTATACTTTCAGAACTTCAGACCTCAGAAATACAACACTGAAGCCTGCATCAAATCCAGGGACATCTTGCAGTGGTTTCTGTTTTCGGGACATGCCAATGCATTTATTTCATATTAAAAAAATAATCTTTAGAAATAAGAGAAGTATGCAGATCTGGATACGTTTGGCCGTCATGTGATAAGAGAAGAAGAGAGCCATGATCAGAGAAAATAGAGACGGGATGAGGGGAATTTTAATTGGCATTCGACCCGTTGCTTGATCGACACACTGGAGCAATAGTATCTGCTGTGCTGTACACAAAGCAGCTCCACATGGACTGTGGTCATTATACTGCATCCTCTTTCTGTTTTTACACACACACACACACACACACACACATATATATATATACACACACATACTATATATTTATATATAATATATATATATATATATATATATATACACACACACAAATATATATATATATATATATATATAGAAAATGAAGTTTCCATCCTCAGTGAGATGGCCTCAGCCAAAAGGTCTCCGCTGGTTTGGGAGTTGTGACCACAGTGTGGTGTGGGTTTCAAATTCTGGGGCTATTCTAAACAGAGGAGACCGCAGCTGGAGTGGAGGCCGCAATCGGAACCAGATGAGGGCTCTCGCCGCAAAACCCAGTTCTGCTCAAGACCTAAGTGAGCAAACCCAGGCTGCCCTCTGCACCCCCCCCCCCCCCCCCCCCCTTACGCTACACCCCCTCCGTCCCTCCCTCCCTCCCTCAGCAACAGTAACCTAACACATTCAGGGAAGAAGTGGCATGTGGGACATGGATGTCCTACTGAGGAAAACAAAAACCAACTAAAATGTGCTAGACGCAGGGCGATATGACGATATGCGTGACGATGCCAACCGCAGTTTCCTCCACGGCAGTTGGAAAACAAAAAAAAGCCCCTCTTAAGAAAGGCCTACTTTGAAACTGGTCGTTTCCATATGTCAGTGGAGGGAAAAGCAAGAGGCCCTTGGAGGGGGGAGAGGAAACCGAGAGTTTCCATGTCAAGGTAAGAGTAAGACGCCTGTGTGTGTGTGTGTGTGTGTGTGTGTGTGTGCGTGTGTGCGTATATAGTGTACCCCCTCTGCGCTTTACATCTGTACCTAACACAACCGGTCAACGGGGCTCTAATTACGTCTCTGGCTCGACTGTCAACACCCCTTTAAGTGCCGAAATTTAACGATCAGGTTTCTGAGAAGAGGGGGACTTTGATGTGGGCAAGGAGGGGGATGATGTGGGCCTGGCAGCCCGAGCTGAGGCTGAGGGATGGGGGAAATTAAATGGTCCCGATTGACAGACGCCTCGCAGAACCGATTGCGGCACTGTTTTGATTGGCAAGTGTCAAACTGAGAGGGGTTGTTGGCTTGCCATATTTCTGGCAACGCCCCCCCCCCCCCCCCCAACACATTTGATTCTGTTTTATTAAACAGCTCAAGGCAAACGCCGCCCTTTGAACTACTAACACAAGCACTTCATTACAGCTGCTCAGACAGGCGCAATCCAAACATCCACAATATAATCAGAGACAAAATAATGAATTACTGAAGTGAGCGGTCAGGTATAAAATATCTTCATAAACCAGTTACTGACAGATGACTGAAGTCTTAGTACTAACTGTATTGCACTGTAGGTCTTAGTTAAGATTAAACGGTAGTCGGGACTGAGATAGTTAGCTAGTTAAGTCAGTGAAGTGTTTGTGTGGAACGACATCCAAGGATTCATTCCGATGCCCTTCAAATGTGTTCGGGTAACCAGGTCTTCGGCAGTGTGCTCCTCCCCCCTCCTCTCGCAGACAGACAGCGGGTGCCTACATCTGTGTGTCCTTATTCTGGGCACGTCGTCGGAGCACGGGCAGGCGGGGCTCCGGGAGGTGTCAGCCGGGTACGGCGGTGGTCCCTGTGATGCTGCCAGCTCCCTGGCGTCAGCGCTGTGTGGCGGCTGAGGAGAGCTAAAGCCGGCCGTGCGAGCGGCGCGCCCCGGCGGGGGGTCCTGCCTGCTGCAGGCTGCCAGATAAAGCCTGTCACAAAAGACCCCCCACTGCACCACCCGCCATTATCTGACAGGATTATCAGCACAGCTGACCCCCCCGTTCCCCAACATCCCACCCCACACACACCCACCACACACTGCCTAATGAAACATGCCAACGCAGTGGAGGGCTAATCGTGAGGCAGTGTGAGGACAGAGGATTGTGTTAAGCAGCAGGGACCACCGGTTAATAGGACAATCTCATCGACTGTGGCGTGGTCACACTTACTTGTGTGTAGTGGTGTGACTAACTGACCTGGGGAATGGAATGTGTCATCCAACATCCAACCTTCGACCCCTTGACCCCCACGGAGGAGGGGGGCCTTGTCGTACACTTAACCATCCCACTGAGTGGCAGTCATAAAACCAGCAGGCACAGTACTTAAGGAAGGCTAGCATGCAGCATGTAGCAACAACCTAGCTTCACCACAAGTCCATGAAATACACGGTGTGCTGTAAGTGGCTTTGGATAAAAGCAACTGCTAAAGGTCATATGTACACAACACTGTATATATTCGGGACCAGGCGGACCGACGGAGCATGTTGCCAGGCAAAAGGTTGTTAATCCAATAAAACAAATCATTATTGGGTAAATCAGAAAGTTTAACGAGGGAGCTATATGGAACCATTCGACGCTCACTGGCGGCACTCTTCTGATACGCCGCTTTGAGGAGACCCACCTCTATCTTGTCGGTCTTGGCGTCCCCCCAGTAGATCTTCCTCTCGTCGTAGTCCAGCGCCAGGCCGTTGGGCCAGCCCAACGAGGTGTTGACCATGACCACACGCTCCGTCCCGTCCAGGTCGGCCCGCTCGATCTTCGGAACCTCGCCCCAGTCGGTCCAGTACATGTACCTGCAGAGAGGAGGGGAGGGGGGACCCCAATGTGTCAGATTCACACTTCATCATAAATGACTCGGAAGATCTGTACTGTCTTACAGTGTTCAGTGAATCATTACCACTCTGTCAAAAACACTTCAAGGTGTCAGGTTCACGCACAGAGGAGTGGGAATAGTTAACAAACGACTACGCGGGGAGAGATGACGATACCGACTGCAACGCAACTGAAAACTACTTCCCTCATCGGGACTGGGTGGAATTGCAACATGTGGAATTGCAACGCAAACTCATAACTTTGAATGGGGGGGGGGGGGGGGGGTTTCAAAATGAGAGAAACGGGGACAGAAATAGTAGGAGAAGAGATGACACGGCTGTGTGAACAGATGTCAGCTCCTGACTCATCCGGCTGGGAGCTGGGCTGTGGCCGCGTGGCAGTGGGTATGCCCGGATGCCAAATGGTGGGCACTGCAATCAGTAAGAAGCGTGACTAAGATGAGGTCACCACACATCCACAACCAGAGAGAGGGAGAGAGAGAGAGAGAGAGAGAGAGAGGTGCACTGTTGCTTGAGTCACAACAGCAGCTGAGCCACAGACATGATGATGTCATCATAACGTCCCCTTCCAGAACCAAGTGGGTTCCATGGCTGGTGGGGGGGGGGGGGGGGGGGGGGGGGGACCATCGCTGTTCTACTCATTCTGATTCTATGGGGGGACCGCAGCCACCTGTGAGTGATGTCATGGTGTTCCATCAACATCCCTCCAACACGATTGCAGCATTCAGGTGAGACCTAGGAGTACTAGGAGCCATTTTAACACAGTCTTTAGGCCAGCCTGATCATGCCACTTTTTATGGTATGGAATGGCACGGCTCAGTTTGGTTGGGAAAGGCAAGACTTTTGAGTGGGATGATAAAATCACTACCTGGTCTAAGTTGAAGTCACTTCATCATCAAGCTGTCCCTTAACATGGGGGGGGGGGGGGGATTGAGAGCATTCCTCCCAACAGACAATCAAAGAAGCTTAATGCAACATCAAAAAATTATCAAATCGTTCCACCTTGAACTTCAAGCTAACCAAGCACTAAAACCTTAATCCTAGATGTACGGTAGACAGAAAGTGAACCCACCCGGCCACAGGGTCCAGTACAATGGCTCTGGGTTCGTCCAGGTCCTCAGAGATCAGGATCTTCCTCATGGTGCCGTTGAGCCTGGTCACCTCGATGCGGTCGGTGCCGGTGTCCGTCCAGTACAGGTTGCGGGCGATCCAGTCCACGGCGATGCCGTCCGGGTGGTTGACCTGCGAGGTGACGATGAACTGGGCGTCACTGCCGTCGAGGTAGGAGCGGCGGATGGCCCGCACCTCGTCGTCCGTCCAGTAGATGTGTCCGTCCACGGGGTCGTAGTCGATGGCGATGGCGTGGCGGATGTCCTCGGCCTGCAGGATGATGTCGGTGAAGTCGGGCGTGTCCAGGGAGATGCGGCGCAGGTCAGTCCGACGGGCCAGGAGGAGGAGCTGAGTGGCACCTGGAGGGTAGAGGTGGAGAGAGACTCAGTCAATGACACAAAATGGAGGGCAACGCCATACTGTCCTTTGGTGCAAACAATTACTTTCTCAATTGGAACTTATTTCACCAGGCAGACATTTCTCAGTACCAACAAAGAGCATCACAAAGTATCAACAAACATCAACAACTTCGCTGTCATCATGTCACTTTTCCTTGAAAAACCCAATGCCCCAAAAACTTAAGACACACAAAATCACTCTTCTTCCCCCCCCCCCACCAAAATAAGATGAGCCACTATGCAATTCTTGGTGATTTATGAAAGAACGTAAAATAAGGGAGGAAAAAATTAAGTTGGTCTGCCCGTCCCGTTTCTGTAGAAGGTCGACCCAGCAGCCTACTCAATGCTTCCAGAAAACCCATCTCTGAAAAGATCAGAGGCCCGCTTTGAACAGTCAAGCATGGCTGATGGCCCTCCCCTCTCTCTCCCTCCCTCCCTCTGTTTCTCTATTCAAGGGGCCTGCGCTCCCCGAGCCCCCATCCAGTTACACTGCTCAGTCGGACGACAAAAGCTACTTCTCTCCCCCCCGCTCGCCCTCACTGCTGGTACAAACAGGTCAGCCAGTTTTCTGAAAGCCCCCCTGCCTTTTCTCTTCCTGATAGATTTCAGGAGGCTTTCTGGCCGACCGCCATTAGAAAGGCAACAGTTAGTAGTCACCGCTGGGATAGGGAACTTTATTCTACTTGCCACCGACGAGTTGTCTGTCTTGTACCGGCAAAACAATACTTATACAATCTCTCAAGTCTATGAGGTCACCTATTCTGTCATTTGAGTATTCAAATAAAGGTTTTGTGCATTTTATACGATCTAAAAACATGCAAACATTTCAACAACAGGGTGAAGGACTGACAATTCTGCTTCTGTTGACAATAATCACCATGTGAACTAAGTAGCAATCCATTAAAAGCCCCTGAATACATGTGATCTGTACACACTCGGGCAGACCTGAGGGGTGCACAGCAGAGGCATACAAAGGCGATGACAAATTGGCGGCCTTTAAAGCCTTTAAAACCCCATCTTAGCATTGTCTACTAAGGTGGGTGGACTGGGGGAGGGGGGGGCGAGGGGGTCCCGAGGAGGTGAGAGCATTGCTGGGACTAACAATAGGCAGATGTAGGCCTCTTGTCAGTCCTGCTGCGGGTCAGCCTGTGCTGCCTGCGTCTCAGCCTGCTCTAGCCATCGGGGGGGGGGGGGGGGAGTCTCTGATTTAAGAAGGGGAGGACTTGAAAATGAAACACCACCAACCCCGCTGAAATGGTTAAAACCAGGCAGTGAAAGGGGGTATTGTCTGCCAGGGAACATGTGATCCCCCTCCCCAACAAAAGCCTCCCCGCCCCTCTCTCCTCCTTCGCTCTGTTGACTGGGGGAACTGAACCAAAAAATGTAAATAAAAGAGAGAGAGAAAAAAGAGAGAGAGAGAGAGAGGGGGGGAGAAAAATGAAAGCCGGGGGAGAGCTACAGCGATTCACACAAGCTACGCCAATGAGCGGAGTGGAGGGGGAGAGTTGCCATGGCGACCACAGGTCAGCCCGCACCACCTTCAGCTGCTCGGATCGCCTCACAGAGATGGGGTGAGAGGGAGGAGAGACGGGAGGGAGGGGAGGGGAGGAGGGGAGGGGAGGGGAGGAGGGGAAAACAGAGAGGCAGAGATGCACCCCTATCAAAGTATATCTCTGCCTGCTCAAAATTCTCTACAGAAACAAAGACAATGAAGGCGGTGCATCGACAGGCCAACCTGAAACACAGAAGGGGCAGTGGAAAAGAAAACTAACACTCGCAACTAACAAAAGTTACAACTTTGTTTTTAACCATGTGAAAAGGCAATAAGAAAATATAACACTGGTGGGGCTATAACCGAGAGTTCTCAAAGGAGCAGGTTTTGGTGAGCGTTCCTCTTACTGCGTGAATATAAAAAAATATTGGACAACATCAGACTGTAATGAATTCAATCTGGACGTTGGGCAGAGTTCTTGTAAATGGTTACACATTTCTAGAGCAATCTCAGACCCATACGCCTTTACACATCAGCAAATCCACGCACTTCTCTTTCCTGCTTCTCTGTTTCCTGCTGGGATTGCTAAAATGATGAAAAATACTTCCCCCCTTCAACCAAAAGAAAAAACATAATTCCCCCTTCAACCAAAGAAGTGTAATTCAAAGTTTGACTTCAGCAAAAGTGCATTCAATAGTCGATACAGGACACCGGAATTGTTGAGCAAGCATTGCCGTAGGGCCCCTTTCATTCTGAAAATCTATCAAAACACTTTGCAGACACGCAAAACCTTCTATCACACTTGCATGCCTCTCGGAATTACTTCAGAAGTCACTTCATTGTGCTGTGCATGTGAGAACATGTTAGGTTTTGTTTTGCTTTTATTGTTTTTAAAATCGAGAACAGTGGGGTGGGTGGGGACCAGGGTGGGTTTAGTGCTATAGGGGGAAGGGAGGTTGGTGGTTGGGTACTGGAGGTTTGAAGCTCACCGTCTCTGCAGGTCTTGTCGTCCTGTAGCAGCTGTACTCCGGTGGGGCAGGCGCACTGGTAGTAGGGTTTGATGGGGGACATCAGGCACAGGTGGGAGCAGCCTCCGTTCCTCAGAGAGCAGGGGCTGGTCACTGGTGGGGGACGAATCACATCACAGTCACCCAACACAACAAAGACACATTGCACAACGTGTTCTCAAGGCACTGTTCCATCACATGACAGGCTGATTCTCCTTCCATTCCAGAAAGTAGTTCCCTCCCATCTTGTTCACTCCCCTTCATAGATCTCTAAGGGTTGGTTAGGTGTTAGCAGCAACGTCGGAAAAAACAACATGCCTCGGTCTGTGAACAGGGAATGAACCAGGGCAGACGGGAGGGAACAAATTCTGGCATGGTGGTATGTGTGTGTGGTGTGTGGTCTGCCCTCCACCTGAGGAAGGCAGACTGCATCCTGTAGGTGAGGTAGGGGGGCGCGATGCCGTGGAGAGAGAGAGAGGGGTCGTGACCGAGTGTAGCAGGCCCCTCTCTACGCCGTGAGAAATTCTCTGCATTCAATCTCAGGAAGAGAACCTGAAAACAGGGACTCTATTGTTTGTGTCCTGGTCACAGAGATGAGGAAAGGTGACTGTTTTGCTGTCACGTTTTCAGAAGGGCTATGGGCTGTGTTCCCTCTAAACATACTCCCTGAGTGCTTTGTGTATTGTTTGTTTCTATTTTGTCTCAAAATAAATTGAGGAAGAGGCTTTTCAGTTAATCCTCAAATAAAGTACCCCTGCTGTGTACCATGATGAATATACAGGAGGTTCACTCAGCAATGCGCCATCATCATAAAATGGTGCACTGCACACACACGGTACACTGACTACAGTGATTACAGTAATCACACAAATGGTTAAAAGTGATTCGCTTAGGAGTCTGTCACTCATGGCAATCAGGGACAGTGACTGGCTGAGGAGGTAGGCAAGGTGATCTTACAGGCAGGCTGTCTCTTCTGGCTGAAGACGTGGATGTCCATGGGGGAGAAGATGTCGGAGTGGACTTTGCGGCGGTCCTCCCCCGTGTCCTTTTGGCAGGAGTGGATGGAGTGCGTGTTCCAGTCGGTCCAGAAGAGGGTGTCGTCGTATAGTGTCAGGGCGAACGGGTGAGGGAGATCACCTTTAACCACCACCTCCCTAGAGAGGAGACCCAGCAAACACACATCAATGACAGATGAATGGCGTGGTAGTAGCTTTGGATTTCAGTCATTTATTGGACGCTCTGATTCAGATCAATTGACAAACAACTGCATGTGTCTACAGTAAGTGAAACAACAAGGCATCACAAGAGTTTCTAGAACAAGTCTTGGCAGCAGTGCTAGAGAAAGGGTAGTAGAGAAGGTTATATGAAGTTTGACTGATTAACCGATTAAGCAACACAAAGGCTAATGAGCATAGACTCGGGCTGCTGTACCTGGAGGTGCCGTCCAGGTTGGACCGATGGATGAAGTTGAACTTGGCGTCTGCCCAGTAGAGTTTCTGTTGGCTGTAGTCCAGGGTCAGTCCGTTTGGCCAGTAGATCTCTTTATCGATTATCATTGCTCGACTCGTGCCATCCATCCCTGCCCGCTCGATCTTCGGGATCTCGCCCCAGTCCGTCCAATACATGTATCTGTAGAAAGACATTAGAATACGACACATCAACAACTGGAACAGTAATTAAAATCATGTAAAAGGAACAAGTAGCCTAGGTCCTATTTGTGGGCATCAAAATATGCACTATTAACCTTCAATTATTCATTGTTGCCTGAAGACCTTTATAGAGTTTGCATGCATATGACTCACACTTTTTACACATCCTAGTTTAGACCCTAGGTATGTTTAAGGTTTCCTTGCTGGAAAAGAGAGAGACCACCTCGAGCAAAAACATCCGCCCAACCAAACAAACATGTTTTTGAAGGAAAGGATAAAACATGGACAAGGGGCCTCATCGTCAACATTGTAACTATGGCACCATTGTGAACTTTGACCTATTGCATTTAGAGCATGTCGCCCTGAGGTGTCCCATAGGATGGTGGTGTCAGGCTCCTGACGTACAACGAGAGGAGGGCAGGATGCTGGGGAGGGGAACTGGCGCCCTGAGGAAGCAGGGAGGGTCAGTCCTTGGAGGACGACTCTGGACCATAAGAACAGGGGAGGTCCCCTTAGACGAGACACTAAGTGTGATCAAAGCACATCGCTAATTGGCACAAAAAAAAGTCTGCATAAATTCAAGAAGGACCCACACACAAAAATAGCCCAAAACATACCTTCATTGACAAACTGATATTGTAAATAAGGGTAGGCATACATGTGCTATTAAAAACACCAAAAGCATCATCTCTGTAACCCTTAAATGACTCTATCCTCCTACACCACAGTGAATAGACACCAGATCCTTCTATGGATTTTCTATGGACGGATGTCATACACTCAAGTGCAGTTTGACCCATTCAAACCCAGACAGAGGGAGACATTTGTGTCTCAAGCGCTGTAGGAAGCCTACGCTATACATAATGACGCTGCTACTGCCAAAGAAACGGATGAGAACTGAAACCAGACAAGTTCCAGAAAACAGAGCATAGAAACAAACAAGGCTAGCCTTCAAATGTTTCTGACACTCACTATTCATTTTGTCCCAAAGACGACTCAACTGGGACTGAAAACGCCGTCAGTAGGACGTATTCGGGAGCAGCAACCAGATCACTCTAATTTCTCAACCTTTCTCCATCAACCAAATCACCACACAGAAAACAGAAGCAAAAGGCCTATCCGAACCGTTGGATACAGAATGCGTTTGGTCTGTCCACAAATCATCCAACTCAACGGTTAACTATTTTCCCTTCAAAACTCTTTATGACTTGTTGCCCTTGTTGTCTCAGGCCTGTTGCTTGAGGTGCCGGACAGAACGACCCCCAGCGGGGCTGTGGTTCGGGCCGGGGGCAGAGGAGCCCATCCAGGACGGCTCAGAGGAAGCAGCTAGTGGCTGTGGTTGTGGTGCCCAATGCAGAGGAAAAGGGCCATAGTGGAGAGGGGTTTACTGTGTGTGTGTGTGTGTGTGTGTGTGGGGGGGGGGGGGGGGGGGGGTGGATTTGAGTGTAAGAGGGAGCACTTGAGCCATTTTAACACATCCTACTTTTTACGCATCAGCACAAAAGCTCCTCTAGGGACTGGGGAACCACGGTGCTAACGGCTGCCTTTGTTTTCCCTAATTGCCCTCACAGCTGGACTGCCCCCCTCATCACCTCTTCACCTCTCCCCCCCCCCCCCCCCCCCCCCCCGTGATGACACACACACACACACCAAACTGTACCCTAAACTCCAGCAGCCGCAGTGGGACAATAGTCATGAAGTGGAGGAGAGTTCATGAGGAAGTCCGAGAGCAAACAGGGCCAGACCCATGCTGTGGCACAGACCACATGACCACTCCAGAATTCCTCGACAAAAACAAAAACTAACCGCTGGTCGTCTCTTGTCAAAACAAACTTCCCTTGCTTTGCCGGGGGCTAGAAGAAGTCCGGTGGTATATAATACCAATTCCCTTCCAGCTCAAACTATGTACGAATGGATTATGATGGATCAGTGGCTACAGAGGAGGCTCGACTTGACTCCCCCATTAAGGCGTCTGGACGACAGTCAGTGAGTGAAGAACAGGGCACAGAGCTCTCGTGAGGCTTTCACAGCAAACACACACTAATGCCTGAAAAACCTTTCCAGAGATCTGTTCACCACCACCATCACCACAGCAGCAGCAGACTCCTCTTTAAGCAAACACAATGTCCCACAACGCATTCACTGTTCTAGCCATCCCATCAATCACACCGTCTGTCCGCCTGGTCAGAACCCATCAACAGTGCTGTGAAAATAAAGTGCGGTGACCAGTGACCGGTGGAGGTCAACATGAGGAGGGACTTGGCGACCCACATAGGTCAGGGGTCAGGCTGGTCTCTGGAGAACCTGGTCTTGTTGGTTGTGTAAACAAGTTAAAGTGTTGTAGCACAACATAAAGGGGCCTTCAAAATAAAGGAGGGGTAAGAACAAATCTACATTTATATAGTTTTTCTCTTTGGTATTAACCATCTTGTAGTGGTGTTGGGAAAAGGTTGTTAAAGCATAGTGCCAAAGCAGTCTAACTTCAAGCCTGCGTTCTCTTTTTCGAACAGGCCAGTGCCCACCTATTTGTGTGCCACTTCTCAAGGTGCAAGTGTAACAAGAAACTATTTTCAAGCAGCCTTCACAGTTTTTCTTTTTTCAAAAAGTTCAAGAATATGAGAGAGACCTCACAGCTAAATAGAGAACAATGGATTAAGAACAGAGTTCAGGTTTTGATTCAGAGATTTTTTTTTTCTTTCTCCCGTCTTTTCTTTTCCACAAAGGGCAAGTCTAGACACTTCGGAGGAGATGAGTGTGTGTCCGTACAGGGAGGGTGGGGGGGTAGGTGTGTGTGTTTGTGTGTGACTCATCACAGCTGTCATCACACAGAGATTGCGGAAGTTTTGGCATGGCTATCGCGTGCATACTGAGGTAAAGCCATTCCACACACATCACTTTGACGTGGTTATGAGCCAATGTGACAGTGGGGGAGGTTGTCATTGATATACACAGGACGTCATTGTTTGGATTAACTCCCCTGAGAGAATTCCCCCCCAGGCGTCATATCCACAGTTGACACATCTCTGTGGGGCCTTCGGCTTGGTCAATATCTTGTAGAGCTGAGTTTCCTCTGGTGAGGTGGTGGCTGTTAAAGAAGGTACAGAGTCTGCTTAACCATTTTACGCCCCTCTGTGAGTGATACCATACTGTTTAGACAGCTGAATACCAAACACAACAAAAGCCTACTGAAGACTTTCTGTAGGCAATGTAAATAATATAGGCAATCTAAAACATGTGAATCAGCCTGAAAGTGGAACATTGTGAAACAAATAAATGAAGGTCTACATTGTAAACAAAAAGTACAATATAAATATAGAAGTAAAAAAAAAAAAAAAAGAGAAAAAAAAAAGTAAAACCTTTTTCTAGAACTCTATTAGAGTGAAATAAAGGGACAATGGGTTATTTCACAGAATTGGTCGGACTAGAGCGTTCCTCTAGTAGTGCTGCCTGTCGGGAGCAGGGCAGTCTGGGAATGCAGGAAGGGATGTCTGAGGACACATGGCGGCGTCTCCGAGCCTCAGGCTGCAAGACAGGCCGGCAGGCGGGAGAGCCAAACCATAGTAGCCCTGGATAACAGTGTCTGCTAAGTGACTAAAATGTAAAAATGCGAAATGACAGAGGGAGGGAAGTGGTCTGGTGGAGGGTGGAGGGGAGGGATAGCCTTGGCCTGGCGTGCATGATGAAGGGGACAAGGAGGTGCAGCTTAGGCCTACATAACACAAAGCTCCAAGCTTGTTCTGCGTAGCCTAACTTCTTGTGTGTGGGAAAAACCAGGGTTGTCATTACTCTTGCAGAGTGGAGGGGGTGGGGACCAGTAAGTAAGGGACAGGTCACAGTCTGGAATGGGGCGGTGAGCGAGTGGGAAGGTGGGTGGGGAGTTGTAGAAACAACCAGAGGCTTACAAAAGCCAAGGTCTGAGACTGGGGGAGCTCTTTAAAACCAGTGGGGGGAGGGGAGGGGACGGGGGGGGAGTCACCCATCCAAAATGGGCACTTTAATGAGCCTAATTACACGCTTTTTAAAATCTCTGTCTGATGTAATGACTAAGCCCTTTCCCTCCAACCGTGCTCAACTGGCCCAAAGCAAATAGCGCTGTCGTGGTTGTTAAGCACATGTGCGCTGGGCGGCATTGCGCAACAACAGGCTCTTTTTTATTGTTGTTGGTGTGCGTTCTACGCTTACTCACTCTCCACACATTTCTTACCATGCAGACACATTTGACATCAGACAAGGCTACACTGAAGTACTGGAAATGAGTATGGATTCACAGTCACACTTGAATATCATCTGCAGGGGGATTCGTGAATGTGTGGGACTCAAATCTGTATCAAACCCCTCTCAACCAGTGACCTAACTAGCCCGGCGTGCCCGAGGCAGGGACTCTGGACCCGAGCACAAGTAACAAACCAGAACTGGGTCTGTTTTCAAATGAATGCCTATATCAAATATCCATGACACACCTGACCTGAGGACTATCTTGGTGGCCTTTACTAACTAAGACAATCGACAGATATCTTGCCATGCCAAAAAGGTATTGAACTCTCATTCCTTTACGTTTCTATTCCAGGCAACAGTTCTTCTAAGTAGAAAGTGACACCACTTCAGTCACCGGCCATGACTAACGACGGTGTTAACTTATGACTCACGTACGAGAGTGAAGTTTCACAAGCGGCAGTCTCGGACATTTTTGGACATTTGCATAGCGACTTTTTCACAGGGAGAAATGCGAACAATCTGTCCAAGCCCCGAGTTAAGAATTCTCTCACCGCTGAAACGAATGGCGTGCAGAGAGAGCACCCCCGCGCCACAAGAGCTGCATTGTATTTGGTACCTGAAGCATTAATCAGCCATGTTGAACCCCGTCCAAGGCTGCGTTCCACAGTGGATTTGGAAACCAGTTTTCCTCAACAGCTCTCTGTCTCCCAGCCTAATTCACTTGGCCAATCTAGTGAATCTAGACTTGGCGCGGCCGGCACACTTTCGGTCATTCTTACAACTTAACTGGACGCAAACACAGACATACGGAAGAGGCAGGAGAGTGGGGTTGGATTAAGACACCGCTCATCATCCATCTTAGGCCTTAGGAGAGGGAAATGTGTATTTAGCAGACGACATAACAAGAATGCTAAGTATCTACTTGAAATATTGAAGTGATGACCCACAGATAGTGAAGAGTTGTTATGGCATACTGAAAACATACCAAAGGGGCAAAGAGATTGGTTCCCATGGTACCAACAAATACATTTTCAGTATGTTATAAATAGCTACAAAACACTTGTTAGTGTGAGGGTGTGTGTGTGTGAATACTGCCAGCATAAATCAGTCTGTTGTCGTGTGTGTGTTTGCCCAGTGGAGGGTTATACCGGTAGCATACGGTGTACAAGTTTATACCGGTGTAATTCCCACCACACTGTCCATACCTTTATCTTGCCATTACACCCGCCAAGCGCAGGAGCTGGCCTTTATTAAATTAATAAAATGGTATCTGCAACGCGCGATCATTGACTGTGGAACATTTTGGCCTGCTACAGTATTCAGAGAGAGAGACCTGTTGACCTGTTGACTTGGATCATGGCAGAGGACTGCCCCAGTATGCCAATGTTTTGGATTCAACCAGACAACAAAAAGGTAGGGCCCTATAAGTTCTGGGAGTGTGTGTGTGTATGTACCAAGAGTTGGCTTTATGTGTATAACCAGTAAGCAAATGTCAGCAATGTAGTGGCTAGTCTTATGTATAAAATAAAATAAATAAATAAATCTAAAAGTAATTCAACTGCCAAGCACATGACAGAACACTACCTCAATTACCTTTGTTCATTGAATAGACCACTAGGTTTGAATAGACCAATAGCTTGTGAACATGCAGTAAAATACACAAGGAAAATTTCCATCACCTGATGCTCTCAAAGTCTGGGTGCACTCGTTTGCCTGCCTGGCTACCCTGGCTAACATGCAGGTGGCACACAGATTTATTAATTTTTTTAAAGGCATTACTGGTCTAGCAGGTATTTTGGCAGGAAGATACACTGGTTAGAGAATTCTGATAACGGCACAAGCCTAGTGTGTGTGTGTGTGTGTGTGTGTGTGTGTGTGTGTGTGTGTGTGTGTGTGTGTGTGTGTGTGTGTTTAAGCCCGTAGGAGTATGAGTAAGTGAACCCAGTCCCATGCAGGGAGGCCAGGCTGTAGCCACGGCCCTTCCAGAGCGTGGATCAAACGGGCGGCACACGTGTGAGCCAGACACCCAGCGAGCCCTATTAACACAGCCCAGCCTACAGCCCCCAGCGCCTGCAGGAATCCTGCTCCGCCTCCCACCCCCCTCGCTCTTTACAGGGACGACGCAGAGCCATGCCGACACACACACACACACAGCCAGACATATAGAGCCAAGCCCCCCCCCAAACACACACACAGGTAGGCGTGTGTGTGTGTGTGTCACACACACACAGCTTATATTTCCTGTGTAAATAGCTGCCAATACCTTATAAGAGGAAAATAATAGCTTCCAATAGCTCCCTCTGGCAAGTCTTGGACAGAGAAGAAAGGACCAGAGGAGGGAGGAGGCAGTATTTCACAGCAAGGGTCTTTTTAAGAAAAGATGGCTGTACTGTTAACCAACCTCCCCCTGTACTGCTAAAACCATCAGGGCACAGTGCTGCGTTTCCACCTTACAAAAGTAGCAGAAGTAGAAGATTTGCAAAGGGGGGACGGGGGGGACGGGGTCTGGATGCCTGTACTTGGTCTTGAACTTCTCCCAGTGGTTGCGACTTAGGCCAGTAGGCCCTTGGCCAGAGAGGGGGGGGGGGGGGGGGGGGGGTGTGACCAAGCCGAGGTGAGGGACTGAGGGCGGTCGAGGGGACTGGCCTTCGGAAGGAAGTCCTCGAACATTCATCAAGGCCTTTGGAGGGGTGTTGGCGTGGCGCTGGGGCATTCGATGCGCTGATGTAGGTTGATTAAAAACACAAACAAACCTGTGTGTGAAATGTGGAGTTTTGACAGAGAGAGAGAGACCCAACTGGAAATAAGCAGAGGGGTGTTTGCGTTTCAACAGGGCAGGCAGGCAGTGGGCACTCCGGTGGCACATGTTGCACACACAGGTTCAGACTAGAAAACACAATACTTATAAATGCTGGTGCCTCACCTAAGTCCCCTACACTAGATTTTGTAGTAGGAAGAAAGTGACTTTGGTTTTACTGCTTTACGTGTTGTGAAAAGAGTCACATTTTACTGCACATCCAAAACCCACCCACCCTAAACTACACCTCGTTTTCAAATTCCAATAGTTTTCTCTCAGAATCAAATGTCTCAATAATCAAGGCAATGTGGCGTTGTCGCTTGATATCACCTTCATCAGCAGTATTTACCTAATTTACCTAACGTAAGACAATAATTGTAGTCATCACAGTGTTTGTTATGCTGACTCATACTGACTCTTTGTTCTGCTGGTATACATACTATGGGTGAGTAAAGACACACATCCTGATTAAAGTCCCTCCTGGGGCTCCTTCCATTCCACTTCGCTACAATGTGAAGGCATAGTGAAGCAACTACAGTAAACTAAAGAAAATGTCCCCGACCCCCCCGTCCGTCCGTCCCCCATTCATATGAATCACTGCCTTGGATACAATTCGGTCTCAATATCTTACGCTGGAGTAAAAAAAAGAAAAAAAAAGAGAGGCTATTTTACAGAAAACAGCTGCCGGTGTAACAATGGGTCTTTGTGAAACGCACGCAAGCAATAACACAGTTTCTCCAAATGAAACAAAACCGGGACAAAAAAATAAACATAAAATGTACGCACCGCATTTGCAATTGCGTGTGTAAATAAAAAGGAGAGGCCTACTTTAAATTGTTGTCGTGATAATGAGATGGGAAGATGGGCTTGGATGTTCAGGGGGCTCTCTTCTCTCACACACACACAAACACACACACACACACACACACACACACACTGTGGTAAGCAAGCAGGCTCTCAGTGGGGGGCCGTTCCGCAGGGCTGGCTGATTAAATCGGAAGCTGGCTAAGCTATTTAATGGAGTAATTACAGCGCCGCTCGACTCGGTCCCCTCTCCGCCAACACGCTGTTGGAAGTCATGCCTGGCACCGCTCCGTCTGAGCAGAGGGCAGGGGAGCCAGGCTGGTTCTAGGATGGGACTGAGCAGAGGGCAGGGTAGCCACTAGCAAGGTAGGCAGGCAGGCAGGGTAGTCACTAGCCATTAGCCAGGCAGGCAGGGTAGTCACCAGCCAGGTAGGCAGGCAGGCAGGGTAGCCACGAGCCAGGTAGGCAGGCAGGCAGGGTAGTCACCAGCCATTAGCCAGGAGGTTAGCCACGAGCCAGGCAGGCAGGGTAGTCACCAGCCAGGCAGTCAGGCTCAAGGTGACAGAAGAGCAGTTGACAGGCCCCTGAGGGAGGCCAGGGGTGGATGATGTAATAAACCTAGAGATACTAGAGCAGAGATAGAACAGCTCTATATCTATGTACTAGAGTGGATAATGTCAAACGTACATAACACTAGAATGCGCTGATCATTCTATTTCTATAGGCATCTCACTCACTGACGATAAGACTGAACCCTCCACACTTTCTATCTAGAACAGACTTCCTTAAAAGTATTTCGGTTATTCTCATGTTTGTTGCATATCAAATGAAGGCTTCTTCCTAAAGTCAATCCGATAGGCAGCCAATAGGTGAGACCGAATGTTGATTCACTCAAACAGATAGAGATGGGGGGGGGGGGGGGGGGGGTGGAATACAGAGAGGACAGCATCTCTTCAATTTAAATAAAACTAATGAATACATTACAGGGCCTCTTTTATCCGAGTCCTTGTGGATTTACATGCTAATTCATGCCACTCTTTGGTGCCTGATCGCCTGTATGGAAAAACTGGGGAGATCACTGAACATTGTGACGGAAGAGAGTAGGAGGGGTGTGTGTGTGTGAGAGAGAGAGAGAGAGAGAGAGGGGGAGGGAGAGGGGGAGAGAGAGTGGCAGAGAGAGAGAGGCAGAGAGAGAGAGAGAGGCAGAGAGAGAGAGAGGGGGAGGGAGAGGGGGAGAGAGAGTGGCAGAGAGAGAGAGAGGCAGAGAGAGAGAGAGAGGCAGAGAGAGAGAGAGGGGGAGGGAGAGGGGGAGAGAGAGTGGCAGAGAGAGAGAGAGGCAGAGAGAGTGGCAGAGAGAGAGAGAGGCAGAGAGAGAGAGAGAGAGAGAGATGTGATCCTCAACATCAATGGCCCAGCAGCAGCCTTAAACATGCCTCTCGTCTACAGTGACAGGATACAGGGAGGCACAGCAGGTGGTAATGGGATATATATGAGAGGATGAACCAGCCATCCGCTATGAGGCCTGCGTTAGAGGCCATCCTCTATGAGGCCTGCGTTAGAGGCCATCCTCTATGAGGCCTGCGTTAGAGGCCATCCGCTGTGAGGCCTGCGTTAGAGGCCATCCGCTGTGAGGCCTGCGTTAGAGGCCATCCGCTGTGAGGCCTGCGTTAGAGGCTATCCGCTGTGAGGCCTGCGTTAGAGGCTATCCGCTGTGAGGCCTGCGTTAGAGGCCATCCTCTACGAGGCCTGCGTTAGAGGCCATCCTCTGTGAGGCCTGCGTTAGAGGCCATCCTCTACGAGGCCTGCGTTAGAGGCCATCCTCTACGAGGCCTGCGTTAGAGGCCATCCTCTACGAGGCCTGCGTTAGAGGCCATCCTCTACGAGGCCTGCGTTAGAGGCCATCCTCTACGAGGCCTGCGTTAGAGGCAGCCACGTAGACAACATAAGAAACACTTCAACACAGAGAGGCTAGTCTTACCATATTGAACTAGTCCAGGCGAAGTGCCAACATCATTGCCAACAGCAAACATACAGTGTGTTTTTAGTATTATGAGCCATCCCCATCCCCATCAGTGGACTGGAAGAGGTATGAATTCTCAGACGACAACCACCAACCGTGGTGGAATAGAACGGCTGGCCTAACTTAACAAAGACAGATACACGGGTCTCCTGATGCTGCCTCTCTTCCCTTATTTTCCCCTCATACTTTCTCCGTACTACAGCAGCAATGCTGCTTGCTGAGGGACTTGGGGGGCAGGGGGGGGGGCATGCTACCATCTAGTCCAGATAGCCTGCAGCGATTTGCCTGTGGCCATGTTTCCTATGGAGGGGGGAGGGGGGGGATAAACTAGGGGAGTGACCCGAAGAAGGAGCAGGCTACAGCTACAGTCTGCAGGCAAGGCCAGGCTTCACCCGCAAGAGACCTTGGTTGCAGGAGGCTGGTGAGGCATTGTTCAAAGGAAGAGTCAGACTCGCTAGGAATAAACTGCACGAAAACACCATTGGTGAGGGTGTACTGGAGCGAATGCCCATTCCTCATTCCTGAACTACGGGTGGGATACTAAAATATAGGCCTATTTTCAATGTGTGAAAGCTCGCAAATTCAAGTGGAGTGCCGCTGCTAGACCCCTGCGGCGGGAGCGAGGTGGGTCACAATGGACTACGACATGGTGACACATTACAGAGAGGGTGTGAGTCGGGTTGTGAGAGGACTCGTATTGGTTACGGATCAGGTCACAAATCAAGCGACTTGTGGCTTCATTGGTGGGTTGGCGTCCAGAAAGGGTGGGACCTGAGGGGAGGGAAGCCACTGGGGTTTATAAATAGCGTGGAGACCGATGGCAGGGCGATAAGCGAGGCGCCGTGTAGCTACTGGAGTGTGGGAATCAGACGCAGAGATGCTACTTATTGGCAGCTTCTTCCTTCACTAAAATATGCACGTGATAAGATTTGCAACTGCAGTTTGAGATAACGGTCCTTGGCGCTGGTCTGAGTCTTACTTTCACAACGCCAAGAACGCCATTACAATGGAATGAGGGAGGAAATAACCTTGGCAATCGTGGTCACATTTGATATGTTTCTGCGCTTGCAGCGTTGCATAAAGTTGACAAGAAGAGGAGCTCTCTCGTTTCGAACTTGACGTGTAAATTAAACAGGCCTCACACTTCAAACTAGACATATACTGACACTGTAAGCTACAGCAGAGCGTCCTCTTGCTTACATTTCAACAACTAGTAACTTCCATCCTCTGTCTGTGGAAGTCTGTAACGCTTCGGTGCAAAACAGCCATGACAGCACATTGGAACAATGTCCGTCACTGTGTCACATGGGGGCCTATCGTATGGCATTGGTGGGGCAGACCCTGGTCAGGTTCTTCAGGGAGAGCCAGGAGGAGGGTGGGGTGGGGTGGAGGGGGCTTGGGGGGCCAGAACGACCCACCGTACAGCACGGTATCCGGTTACCCTCCTAGCCTTTGTCCCCCCTCCACACTCGGGTTACTCACTTGGCCACCTGGCTGGCTGGCCCTCTCTCTGGTCCCCAGCCTGCCTGGTAGTGTAACACAAGCCCCTCACCATGCTCTGATCCCAGGTCCTCTGTGCTCCAGGGGGGAGAGGGGTCATCGAACCCCGCCGATGTCCCCCAGGACGAGCAAACTAAACTGCACTTCTACCGAATACCGAGAGGGGTGGGGTCTGCTCCCTGTGGCATCTACTGGTGGCATCTTCTCCAATATGCCACGCCATGCCACACTGACCCCATTACAGCCTGAATACTAGGCCTAAACACAGCCTCCGATAAACGCCCTACACAATCAATGACAAATACGAACTCTGAAATTCCCAAAGCAGCACACAAGGACCACCACCACATCAAAGATCAAATTCTCCCATTAACACACAGAATGCCTATGTTGAAAATCCCCACCACCGTATGGAGGGTGGTCACAGGGCAACAGCTCACAGCACGGGGCAGACTGAACCATGTCATTCCTCATTGGTGACATTCCATCGGCCTTCCTGGTATTCTGCAATGGCTGACATCTGAGGAAGGAACTATGGGCATGTCCATCCCATGATCGACACCCCCCCCCCCCCCCCATCCCCCAACATGGCTGTCTGTGTGCACCATCACACCCCACCCCCCCCCCCACACCCCCGCTCCTTTCACTGCAGATCAGGTTTGGTGTCAGATGGCTGTGCGGTCAGGGATCACCTTCAACCCTCCCCAGTCACTCACCTGTTTAATGGGAGGTTGGACCCCTCGTGACCTGCTGTAATGCGCAACATCAAAGGGAAGATGCCAATTCCTGAATATTGTTTAAACAACACAAGGGTCTCCTAGATCACAGCAATCAAAAGAGACCAAATCTAAATATTCTTTTGAAGAGACAGTCAGCCAAGTATATTGTGGCCTACCACCCAACTGAACAAAGACATTTCTTTTTTTCTCATGAGACAGTCACACAAATAGCCTGGCTGTCCCTATACCTGTGAATTAGTCATTACTCTGTAAACAACATCGTACTGAAATGTTGTTACAGAGGTAGCACTTGGGCAACTGCAAAGTAGGCCTGGTTGTGGTTGAGCGGTTTGTGTTATTTCGGTGGAAAAAGTACATTTGTGTTATTACACATTTGTAACTCAACTCTATTACTATAGCAAAAAGCTATTTCTAATGTTCTGTGTAACAGTCAGGCTAACGAGAGCAACTGCAGAGTTACTCCACAGACATCAATCAATCAGTTAACGACAGTCTGTGGATTCATATCAGGGGCATCCTGCATCCAATGGGCCCTCAGTCAAACAAAACATCTTAGCTCATTTTCTTTTACGAGTGGAGGATACAGCCCAGATTATCTTTTGATTATGAGTAGTGGCCAGGAGTATTTCCATGTCATGTGACCTGGCCAGGAAAAAGTCCTGTCTCTAGATGTGAGTCACTGGGGGAGGAGGGGGGGGGGGAGACCTGGAGACATGGTGAAGTTGAACTACAACAACAAAAGGGGAATATTCCTGACTCTCAGAAAAAAAAAGAATGAAAAAGTCTATTCAAGGAAATGTAATCCTTCCTCCTGGTTTCATCCTGTTCTTTCCTCTAAATATGGGCCATCTTCACGGCCTCCTGGTGATTCACCCACTCGCGAGGTTTATTTGGCGCTTGCAGACTTCATCTGATATTTGCTTATAAAGGCTTTTTACAGTACAGTAGTTAAGAACTCGAGTCATCACAATTCATAACAAGGTGTTAACCATTTCACCACAAGTAAAACGACAAATGGGGGGGGAGAAAGTATGGAAAATACTTTGGAATCCATGACCAATACCCACAAGACTGGTACAGTACATAGACTGGTACAGATCTGCAATACCCACAAGACTGGTACAGTACATAGACTGGTACAGATCTGCAATACCCACAAGACTGGTACAGTACACAGACTGGTACAGATCTGCAATACCCCACAAGACTGGTACAGTACATACACGAGGGGCAACCAACAACACAGAATACTCTCAAAACACCACTAGACATAATATCACATCTCCGGCTCTGGCTTCTCAGAGGCGAACGGGTGAGGTAATTAGAGAGGCATGCTGCTGCTGGGTCCTGGGAGCAGCGGCCGTGACCTGGGTTTGTTTACTCTCCCTCTCCTGCCCCCTCCCTCCCTCTCCTCCTCCCCCCTCCCTCCCTGCTCTCTCTCTGGCTGCGGCAGATGCCCCTCTATCTCGAGTTGATATTAGACATTCCTCAGCTGCCGGCACTAAGCGCCTTCGCCGCTCCCCTTCCTCAGGAGCGGCGAACAACAACACAGCCTCTCTTGTTCGTTTTGTTCGGAGATTCCGGCGGACACCCGCCTGTTCTGGAGGAGAGGCTCTCGGCTCTCGGCTCGGGAACCTTGCAACCCAATCCAGGCCAGGGCAGCGCCGCAAAACAAAGGTGAGCCCTCACAAAAGCAGTCACACACAAACACATATTTCTCCCTGTCCTCCTCCTGCTGCTGCTTTGCTTTTCAATGTCCAAACAAAGCCAGTTACTCACCCTCTTCCTGGATCCAGAGCGATAGCTCTCGGCTGGTCGAGGTCCTGCCAAAACAGAACTTTACGCAAAGATCCATCAAGTTCGGAAACCTCGATCCGGTTGGTTTCCGAGTCGGTCCAGTAAAGTTTACTACCCAGCCAATCGCAGGCCAGGCCGTCCGGGGAGGCCAGGCCAGACACTACAATGGTTTGGACCCCGTTGGTCCCTGATTGGTTGAAAATGGTGCGCTTGATGGCCTCCTCGCTCACGTCGCTCCAGTAGATTAGTCCCTGGGCGTAGACGTAGTCCACCGCCGCCGCGTCCTCCAGCCCGCCCACCACCACCGTGGCGTTGGCCTTCCCGTGCGCAGCATCCACCAGCCGCAAGTCTCGCCGGTTTGCGTACAGCAGGAGGGGCACTCCTAGACAGCGGGGAGAAAACACAGCGAGAGTCAGACATGAATCTAGACAAAACTGGGGTCTGAGACACACACAACAGTTATTACTTCACCCAAAACAAGTACTTCAACTTGATCTGACTCGGTCAATTGAAAACGGATGGGGGGTGTTTTCCTAAGATAGGCCATTTCATTGAAGCACCCCATCGCTACGAAATAACCCTTTTAAAAACATGAAAATATTGTTTCAAATCAGAAGCGCTCAGACTAGCCTACTCGTATATAGAACCACAAGGGAGCCCGGAGGATGACTGACACCTCTGTGGTACAGGCCTAAACAATGACAATTCAGACAGACAGACTATGCCTAACAATGTTGCAACATGTGCTTGATCAAAAATACAGACCCCCTATTGTAGTGGCGGTGGCGGTTCATAATCAGTTGGTATGTTGTGAGAAAACCAGCCACCACACCACATCCCTGACTGCTTATTCTTGTGGCAACTTTTACAGCTCTCATGCAAACCTGTTGCCTGCCTTATCGCACACCACGGTTAAAAAGAACAAAAAAAAAAATCCCCCTTTGCATGTTGTTGCAGGTCTGTTTCTCTCTTACCTGCTGCAGACCACACCAAACCTATTGTGGATTACAAGGGGCTTAACCAAACAGGTTAAGGTTAGAACAGGCTAGCCCCATGCACATGGAGTACAGTCATTTGTTCTCCTGTAGACCAACCTGAAACCACATCATTTGCCTGCCGTCTGCACCTAAGAGCGTAGGCCTGAATGTTTGGCTCTTGATGGTGGGAAGTGTCACTTATTTCACCACGCACTGTACTGAGTAAATGCACACCAGTCTCCAACCCCTGAAAAGTCCAATGCTGGTTGTAAGGTCTCTAAGCCTATGTAGGTGTGTATGGTGGTGGAGTACACTCATACGGCTGTAGACCGGGCCTCCTGCGACAACCTCTGCAGAAACTTGGCACGGTGCCTAACCCCAATTTGACACATCTACCACCACATGCCAGCGTATCACTATCAAGGTCAACCTCAAGCCCCTTGCCTCCGACCGACTAGCTGTTTTTTTGTTTTTTTACAGAGGGGGAATTTCCTTCTCCAAATATTTATATATTCGCAGAACACCGGGACAGCTCACTGAAGTCCATCCAAGACTACTACTTCCCTCTGCCAAGTGTAAATAGAGGGAAAATTGCATTTTTTGGGCCACTTAATATTTGGCCTCTGATAATGGTCCCTTTTTTTATTTTATTTTTTATGATTACCTACCTGAACTGTTTTCTGAAGGTGGCTCAACTGAAGGCCCAATACAGTTACGGCCAAATACAAGAGATGCAACAGCTGTTTGTTTCAATGTCAACACTAACAAGAACTAAGCTCTCAGCTCTTCAATTCATTGACATCACTGACTTCATAGGAATGCATGAAATCATTTCCAAATCATTTCCTTTCCCTAAGACGCATTTGAGTTAAATTAGTAAGGTCATTGCCCGCAGTTGAAAATGAGACCGTTTTGGACATAACAGCAGAAACATGCTGAACCACTCGCAATAGCCTACCCATCTTGCTCTTCGCAAAACACCAAATCTCTTTGAACAATATTCACATCGACACAAAAAAAATACAGCTTCCTCTTCGATGTTTTCATTCCAATATGGCTACCAGATGGAGTGGGCCTTTCCAGTGTCTCTGCTTACTGCCCACGCAGACTTCACAAAAATCATCAATATGACTTGGGTATTGAACATGGGTTCTAAAATGTATGATGATCATCCAACATTTTTAGGACTGTGAAAAGCCGGCCTAGGCCTACCCACTAAACATTGCCACACACCATATGTTGGAAACTGCATGTTGAAGAGATGAAAAACACTCTAAAGCCACGGCGGATTCACACTACAAAGCCGAACCAAGCCGAGCCAAGCTGTACTGGGCTGGTTAGGCATCAACCGTAGTTAATGAAACAGTGCTGGAAAGGACAGTGTTATTGGGAAACATCCAAGCCAACACAGTACAGTCACTAAACATTGCCACACTATCTGCTGGAGAGAAGTCTACTCTCACTGAACAGCCGTAGTAAACACACTTAAGAGGCTTGTGTCGTTCAGCCAACGTGTGTTTTTGCTCTCAAGCCTGTTCATGGGCTCTCTGTGTCACCTGAGATCGAGTGAATGCCTGAACTTAAACCTATGCCCAGTTTCCATTACCCTAAAACCACATTTTCACACCATTTATTGTCTCCAAGTATACATTCAAATGGCGGGTAAGACCCCACTGGATACAAATTTAGTGGTAAAGCCGCTGTGCGTGGATTATCCACCTCCACCAGATGTTCTAAACGCAGCTACACCTTTTCATTTGACACCTTTTAGCCAGTCAAGTCATCTCCATTACTCAATGAAATGACCTCATGTACCTGTGTGGGCTTATACGTGCAAATCAGATGTACGATTACTATTCATCTACAACACTTTGTCGACATATTGATTCACTGTGGTTTTGTATAACAATAAATTTGTCCTTCCTTTGACAGATCTGGTAGCTCGATACACCAATCTGGTCACCACACACCAATGAAGTGGAAAACAAATATGTATGGACAAATAGATGTAACAAGGTCTGGAGAACGTGGCTGTGTGTGTGTGCGCGCTCAATTGCTTGTGGAGCCTGACAACAATCAGCACACACTCTGCTGTGTGACTTTATGTGCAACAGTCTGTTAGTAGTTGAAATGATTCAATGTTGACCCAAAAGTTATGAAAGCCATGCCAGTGACCTCACCTCTCTGATCAGATCAGACCTAGGACTCAGCTCACCCCAGTTTAGTCTAAAGAAATCTGTGCAATGTTAAGTGGCTACTCTTTTCAAATCACCACAGGTTGTGTGCCTGAAGAAGTTTTGCAAACCTATCTATTCAATGCAACATTGTTGAATGACTTGGCCAGCTAGAAAGCTGATGTGGCTACGGGCTATCAAGCTATAGGTACATGGTAAATCACATAACAATGACCCAGCTTGCTGGCTAGCTCAGCTAGTACTGCATGAGGAATACTACACAAAGTGGAGAGAAGAAATACATCGTTAGCTTTATCATGCAAACTACTGATCGGTGCAAATCAACGTTGCTGGCTAAGCTACACCTACTGCAAATAGAGTTAAATGGCATGCCAACGAGTTTTGTTGGCTGGCTGTTCGGCTAGCTGGATAGCTAACTAGCTACACGCATGGATTCAGCACAGCTAGCTATGGGAGCTATGGAAAGATCTTTCTCTCTTCTCTGAGTGAGGCTACCTACTAGCCAGCCAGCTACTCGTAGAGACTTGAGAGCAACCAAACCCCTCCACTGGGCCCCACATATGTGCACGCAACCAGGCCTTACTTAGCAAACAATCAGCCTCATATGTGGAAACCATATCCCAACTTTCCACGAAACGGGGAAAAAAAAACAAAAGATCCCAAAACTCACCCCGTATTAGCAAACAAAAACTACACAACAACAGACTCCGTAGCACGGCGCCCATCTTTCTCCCTTTTTCTCGCCCCGGCCGCTCCTCCTCAGCGCAGACTTCGCATTGCTGTGTTCTATTCCCCGCTCGGAATCGTTGGATGGGTCCAGTATCTGGGTTCGGGCTGGTTGCGATGGAACTCAGAAGGTTCTCGGCTCCATTCTACGGTCGGTTCAGGCTCGGTGGCGCTGCGATTCCAAATCTCTCGTTCTCCTGCGTGAGCGCAACGTCTCCTTCCGCCGGGAAGGAAAAAATGCCAACCCTCCCCCCTTTTACCTTATTCCCCTCTTTCTCTGAATATTCGACTGCTGTCTATTGTTACAGTTGATTACATGCGTCCTCTCCCAGAGAATGCATTTGACAGAGTCGTAAGCGCCACACGGGCTACACATAAAGTGGGGAATGGGATAAGATACGCCTCTGCGTTGCCAGATAGGGAAATGTGGGCACGTATAACAATTGTTTGAGTGCGAAGATACACATTCCAATGGGACTAGTTTCTCATGGAGTACTTGGTGCTTCGGTTTAGAACAACATACCCCTATGACCCTGCCTCGGCTACTAGCTGGATCTAGTTATTTTCCAGAGAGGAGACCAGTGCGATTGGTGTTATCATGCATAAAACACTGGATGACATTCGGGTGTTCTTAGAACATTTAACCAAAGTAGTTCATAATGTGACAATGCCATTATTATTATTATTATTATTATTATTAGTATTATTATTATTATTGTCAGACTAGCTGTGAATTACATGTTCATGTAGTAGTAGTAGTGGTAGTATTGATGAACTAAAGCACAGTAAACACCTGGACATGCAATCTTTGAAAATTAATCTCCTTGAGCAGGGAAGAATGGGCCTAAAGAACACAATGTAAAAAGAATAAAAGATAAAAACAAGTAACCTGGCAATCTTTTTATTTCTTGTTTCTATCCAAACCTCATCTAGACTGGGTATATTTCCCTGTTCGATGTTGTTTGAAAACTCAAGAAAGACCTGTTAGGATGACAGAAGTAGAGATAGATACTTAGAGGGCAGGATTTACTGATGATCACAATGGAGTAACAAGAGTAGCGGCCGTTACAATTACTGCAATACATTACGTGTGTGTGTGTGTGTGTGTGTGTGTGTGTGTGTGTGTGATAGAGAGAGAGCAAGAGAGAAATAAATGTGTGTGTGTGTGAGAGAAAGAGAGAGAGAGAGAGAGAGTGAGTGGGAGCGAGAGAGAGAGTGGTGTGTGTGTGTGTGTGTGTGTGTGTGTGTGTGTGAGAGAGAGAGTGTGTGTGTGTGTGTGTGTGTGTGTGTGAGAGAGAGAGAGAGAGAGAGAGAGAGAGAGTGGTGTGTGTGTGTGTGTGTGTGTGTGTGTGTGAGAGAGAGAGTGAGTGGGAGCGAGAGAGAGTGTGTGTGTGTGTGTGTGTGTGTGTGTGTGTGTGTGTGTGTGTGTGAGAGAGAGAGAGAGAGAGAGAAAGAGAGAGAAAGATTGGCATGAGAATGTGTGTGTGTGAGTGTGTGTGAGAGAGTCAGTGGGAGAGAGAGATTTGTGTGTGTGTGCATATAGTGTGTGTGTGTGTGTGTGTGTGTGTGTGTGTGTGTGTGTGTGTGTGTGTGTGTGTGTGAGAAAGAGTTAGTGGGAGAGAGAGAGATTGGTGTGTATGAGAGAGAATGAGTAGGAGTGAGAGTGAGGGTAGTGTGTGTGTGTGTGTGTGTGTGTGTGTGTGTGTGTGTGTGTGTGTGTGTGTGTGTGTGTGTGTGTGTGTGTGACAGAGCGAGACAGAGAGAGAGAGCAAGAGAGAGAGAAATGAGTGTGAGCCAGAGAGAGTGGTGTGTGTGTGTGTGTGTGTGTGTGTGTGTGTGTGTGGTGTGTGTGTGAGAGAGAGAGAAAGAGAGAGAGAAAGAGAGAGAGAAATGTGAGTGTGTGAGAGAGAGAGTGAGTGGGAGTGAGTGGCAGTGAGTGGGAGTGAGAGAGAGTGGTGTGTGTGTGTGTGTGTGTGTGTGTGTGTGTGTGTGTGTGTGTGTGTGTGTGTGTGTGTGTGTGTGTGTGAGAGAGAGAGAGAGAGAGAGAGAGAGAGACTTTGGTGATAACAAGATTCATGCTTCAGTTCATTAATTAAAGTCTTTCTGGGAGACAAAGAATGACAACAGAAACTTAATTCAAAAATCACATTTTATTTCTTACAAGAACTAATTTAAACATCTAATCCCAAATTGATTCGAAAACAACACTTCACAAAACGAGACCGACTGTTACCATCTACATTACAAATTATCAAAGCAATACAAGTAATAAACAAGTTAAAATTTGTGCAACTATTTTCAATTTGGCTCCATGCTTTTACGCGTGGTGAGTTTTTTTTAAAGTGGCTGCGCTGCATGCCAATAAGAAAGTCAGCAGTGATTTCCAAGGTAGCTGCTGCCACCTTGTGGTACATATCGATATTACATCTAACCTACCAGTAGGCATGTTTAAATTCCCCTCATCTCTCTCACACACACATCGTGTAAGTGCACACTCACTCGCACACTCACATACAATACAAATTGACTTATGAAAATAGTGTGCAGCCAGTGTTATCTACCTATGAAAACAATCTTACCATTTAAAAAGAAGTGTATTATATCAAAAACATAGATACAATAGAATAGTGCATCAAACTTTTAAGATTTGCATCCATCATTGTATTTCATCCAGGGTTAAGCCAGAAGTATTTGGGACACAGTAGAACAACACAGTGAATAAAAGTGAGTTAAGTCAGACATTTAAATTGGATAGGTGATTAAAAGAAAGAAAAAAAAGAAAGCAGTCCACAACATCATATCGTTGTGGTGCCAAAAGGTAAAGTAATAGACATGCTAAAGTGCACCTCTTCCTTTCACAAAGCATTCATCTCTCTGCTGTCACATCAGTCCTCTCACGTAAATGACAATGGCGGGTGACCCTGTCACTTATGACCCGCTTTGTTTGATTAAGTTCAGAGGCTTCCTGAGTTTATGGAATAGACATATTGCTGTGTCTTTCTGTATTCCATAGCCCTCTGATATATTTCTCTGTTGTTCAAATAAAGAGGGGTTGATTGAATGAAGCTGTGATAATGGTGTGCTAATCAGAGAAAGAACATTGTTATGCGATTAAACAAAATGAGTTCGTCATCCAAAATAACCGTTTTTTTTTTTTTTTTTTGTGCATGGACTTCTATGAGTCTTGTTCATTGTCTCTCTGTGCTGTGTGTGTGTGTGTGTGTGTGTGTGTGTGTGTGTGTGTGCGCGCGTGCGTGTGTGTGTATGTGTGTGTGTGTGTCATTGGGTGTGTGTGTGTGTGTGTGTGTGTGTGTGTGTCATTGTGTGTGTGTGTGTGTGTGTGTCATTGGGTGTGTGTGTGTGTGTGTGTGTGTGTGTGTGTGTGTGTGTGTGTGTGTGTGTGTGTGTGTGTGTGTGTCATTGGGTTCACACCTCATAGTGCAGGTCATTGAGCTCCAGTCTCGTGTAGTGACGCCTGTCGAAGGACTCCATGGCTTTGCGGCCCACCACGGCCAGGGCCAGGGTGAGGATGGCCAGCCCTATCACCACCACAGCCACCAGGCTGCTCTTCAGTGCCCCCCGCGAGGCCACAGCCTTCCCCTGACCCTGGACGTGGTTAAGGGAAGCAGGGTCCAACTGGACTGCCCCCTTTTGCACAATGACCAGCCCTGTAACTGTAGTTATCCTTGGGATCAATGGTTCAGGGGCTGCCATGGTTGTAGTCGTAGTGGCAGCTGTGGTTGTAGTCGTAGTGGCTGCCGTGGTTGTAGTCGTAGTGGCAGCTGCCATGGTTGTAGTCGTAGTGGCTGGTGTGGTTGTAGTAGTCGTGGCTGCTGTGGTTGTAGTAGTCGTGGCTGGTGTGGTTGTAGTTGTCGTGGCTGGTGTGGTTGTAGTGGTGGTGGTGGTGGTGGTGGTGGTGCTGGTTGTGGTGGTGGTTGTTTCAGTGGCTGGGGGGTGGATCAGTGGCTGGTCCGTGATGACGCTGCTGCTGGTAGTTTTGGCAGCGGCGATGGTAACTGTGGTAGTTAGGACAGGTGGAGAAGTTGTTTTGGTGGTGGTAACATGGGGTTTCGCTTTTTTGGCAGGCTTACTTTGTTTTTTGGCAGGTTTATTCGGCTTTCTTGGAGTTAATGTAGTTGTGGTAGTGACCGGTGCTACTGTAGAAGTAGTGTGAACCTCCATTGGTGCCCAGGGTGTAGTTTGTGTTGTTGTTGTAAGTTGTGTAGTAGTAGTTGTTGTTGTTGTTGCTGCTGGTGTAGTAGTTGTTGTTGTAGTTGGTAGTGTTCTTATAGGTATTGTTGCTTGGATGGTAGTGGGTTGTGTTGTGGTGGTGGTGGTGGTAATAGTTGGTTGTGGGGTGGTGGTAGACTGTGTTGTTGTTGGTGTTGGTGTTGTTGTTGTTGTTGTTTGTGGGGTAGTTGTGGCTGGTGTTGTTGTTGTTGTTATGGTTGTAAGAATAATTGGTTGTGGAGTTCTAGCTATTTGTGTGGTTGTGGTCGGCTGGGGGGTAGTAGTGGTGGTGGGTGGTTGTGTGGTAGACGGTGCTTGTGTTGTTGTTGTTGTTGTTGTTGTTGTGGTGGTTGACTGCGTTGTCGTAGTACCTGGTGTGGTGGTTGTAGTGGTGGTTGGTGATGTGGTAGTTGGGGCGTGTGTTGTGGTGGTGGTCGTTGGCCTTTGTGCTATGGTAGTTGGAACAGGTCTCACTGTGGTGGGATGGATCAAACCTATGTCGCAAACATAAAATCCACAAAGATTATTTCATGTTTTAGACACCGATTAAGCCAAGTCCTGGACTAAATAACTTTTTCAATTGACAATCGCCATTGAATATCAATATAGTCTAAGAATTGTCTTCATCTTCATCTGTCTGTGAAACCAGCCCAAAAACGAATGAGAAAGACCACACTAATCAGCTGGTAACATGTGATTACCTTTGAAAATGTCATATGTGTTAATCCCAGGCTGAGAAGCAGTCATCAGAGGACAGGTCTGCTCTGTCTCACAGTGGAACAGATGGCAGTTCTCAGTCTTGGTGGGTGTGTTGGGTTTGTATACAGCCATGGTGCACCTGACACCTTTGAGAGGGAAAAACATACAATCAGACATGAATTCACTGGTCATGGAGCACCAAGGTAATAACTGATATTACCAGCATATACAGTACATGGGAATGATTGTATCCCTTGGCCTCAAAAGGAGTGTTCTATATTTATGGTTATCAGAGAACCAATGCTTCCACTCATTATGACAGTTCTGAGGTAGTGTAAGAAACAGGTTGGATTCTACACTCTCTAACATTAAACCATGACGTGGACGAACCCTTCGCTTGATAAAAACACCAAGTATAACATTTGAAGTGGTTCAACTGACAAAGACCTAAGAACTCCAATCCTGCCCTTTTCAAATACCTGGCTTCACTTCCTCCGAACAGCAGGCCATGACACAGTCTCGCTCCGACTGGACGACACGGGAGTCCATGACGGTTCCTGGTTTGGCTAACGCCACTCGGACGTTGACGATGGCGTCTCGGTGCTGTCTGGAGAAACACGTCTCTGCGTCCGATCCCAAGGCAGGGACGGTGGCCAGCAGCATCGCCATGGTGATCAGGAGGAGCGTGGGCGCCTTCCTGGGTAGAGGCCGGGTCCCAGAGAGGGTCATCATGGCTTCACAGATCCACAGGCCTCCGGTTAAACACAAGCCCTCAGAGGAGGCGGCACGAGAGGGCAGATCCAAAGAGTCCTGCAGGGTCAAAGGGCAGAGGGCAGGGGTCAGACACTCTGTCGGTACTGTCGGTCTGAATTCAATCATGAGGCAAACAATTATACATCGTACAGAGGGATCCGATTCATGGATCTTACCCTATAAAGTTTCAATTCACATTTATGATGTATTAGAAGTAAGCCCCTGCTTTTAACATTTGAGACACACCATCATGAGTATTGAAATCACAACTTGCTCCACAACAGAGACACATAGGGTGCTCTAACCCAGAGCCGGACCGCCGAGTGTGACTGAAAAAACAGTTATTGGAAATACATTGGTTTTGTCAGGGTCGCAAATTCAACCCAGCACACACATTCATATTATGGGACAGGAATCCTGAAGAGCCTCCTTTGATAAAGGCCCTTTCCTGGCAAGGTGTCAATCAAACGTTTGCCAGGCAATGCAAAAGGCAGCCTTTCACTTGAAGCACTTGGTGGCGTTCCAGACACTCTGTGAAAAGTATCTCCTGAAAACGCTATCTGTTCGCGGTGCTCTCTCCTTTTGATTTCACAAGTTAGGGTGTCACTGTTATCAGCTTGAGTCCATGGCCTGTTTCCATCTAACACCATAAAACTATTGTTTTTCAGTGTCCCAGAATCCCAACCGGTGTCTGTGTCATAAGCTCAGACAGACAACAACCAGACTAGCCTACTACCAATGAAATCAACAACACACACTATTATAATGACAAGATATTTAACAATATACATGTAAGAACAATAAAAAAAACAATCGATTTCAAATATACACACTAGACTGGACTTCCTTAGCTACTAATTTGAGGAAAGTGAGTGTTTTTTCCCCATAACATTTTGATGATACACATCCACAAAAATGGCTGTATCATTTCATCTTAAATGAACAACACACATTAAACACAATATCCCATTCTTTCGACAGCTGGTCGTCAAATAATTATGACTGCGTTGCCTCCGCAGTCAGTTTCAGGTTATAAGAACACGAGGTCCTATTAAAAAACCCACTGAATCCAACTTTGAGCAACTGACTTGTGTCAGCAGTGCTGTCTGGAGACATTAAGCTCAATGTTCCCGGCCTAATGTCAAACCTGTAGTAGGATCTCTGGTTATTTTAAGAGGAGCCCGGTACTCACCAAAAGCCTGTGAACATACGCAGCAGCCCTCCATAGATGACCAGAAGTCCTTTGGGTCCACAGTCCAGCACACACTTTCTTACAATCTCCTCCTCCACTGCAGAACTTTGCTCTGTTCTCCGACTCCTATGGGACGGGGCATACAGTAATCCTGATGTTATCTCTTTAAGTGCTGTCGTTATTTGACTCACGCAGCACTATCAGCATGATTACCACAGGTTTAACAGGAGCTGTTTCTGTACTGTGCCGGTTAGAATGTGTGCAGCTGGGACAGGGCTGGTGACTGGAGATTTGTCATATGGGACATGATCACTGATAATGCATCCTGAGGATTTATCAGAGATGGAATGATCACACACACACACACACACACACACACACACACACACACACACACACACACACACACACAGCTACAGGCCTACAAGCATGTTGGGAAATGAAAGCCTCAATACTAGACATGAAACATGTTAGCCTCAATACTAGATTCAAAACGGGTCACCTTACAAAAAGTGTTAACATAATCATTGCAAATGGGGCATTGCATTGCTCCTATAAGAAACAAAATATAAAAAAGCTATCGCTTGAGAGAGTAAATTAAGTCAATGCTGTGGAAATATTGTTGGTCACTATGGGTCCAAGAACCACCACGGGATGCGTCGCTACGCTACGCATATGAGCATCTCAACTGTATCCGGAGTAACCTACGATCAAGTCGTGATGCAATCTTTATGAAATACGTGCGTTTTTCATTGACACACAATAACTGCATAATATTCCTTATCAAGGAAGGAGCCATCCCATTCTTAAATATCCTACCTGGTTATGACCTAAGTTGCATGACACACACAAGTATAGGCATGTTCTGTTCATGAAATAATGACACAATGTCAGATTTCATTTTTACCTACCTTCTTTAAGATGGTGAAAATAACCAATGAACTGGTCGGGAGAAGGCTCTTACAATCATTTTCATAACCTCATTAATTTCAATCAAATTGTCCCTTATCTTTGAATACAAGGATACCCAGTGTTGCATCCGACGCTCTCGTCGGCAGGTCGTTCACCAGACAACTTGAAACAATAACATCCAAAGGTGTGACATTGAAATTACGTGCAGAGGGCACTTTACCTATTCAAAGACTCTAGAAACAACAACATTTAAAAGACGATTGAGCCTTTCTCCTACTGGCAGCATCCAGCTATCGATGTCCTCGATCCGTCCCTTTATTAAATCAGTGCGAACAATCTGCGTTGCGAAATAAGCATCCTCAAAAGATGAAACCAACATGTATCCACGCAAGGTGCATAACCATTGCTAAATCAAGCATGCTATATTCATTTATCAGACCGGCAGCAACATTGTAGCTTGTGCGTAATCTGCACTGCGAGGGATCTTTGTTGCTTCTGAGTCTGACCCATTTTTTTGTCTTTGTCCTCGCGACTAAAGCAAGGGGGAGGGATGACGGAACACTTCTACTCTGCCCCCATATCTAACAGCATGTACTATCTTGGGCTCACGTTATTTCTAATTTTCTAAAATATCAAAACGCCTAAAATAGACAGCCTATTCCTAAAACACATTTCATAACGACGCGATGTGCACTTACTTATTAATAAAGTTAGTAAATCACACATTCAAATATGCAATACATAAGGTACAGATTTATTAATAATTGAAGCTGAACAATACACTTGATATACAAGCACTCCACCATCTGAGAATTATTTCCAAAGAGGATCCATATGTGCATTCATGTGTGTCACTTTATAAACCACTTTCAATAATTCAGTTATGTGATGAAATATTGCACTGCAATTGAAAATATATGACAATCAAGCCAGTTTTTATTTGGGAACATTTTGTCCCAAATAAAAGTAGGATGCATTCTGACTAGACAACACAAAGCAGAACAAAAATAGCTTACTAAAAATAGAAAAACTAAAGCTTACAATTGTCTTTCGTGTCGTTGTCTAACTTCACATAAACAGTGATCACAATACCGTCACAAACCAGTCTCTTGATGTTGATGGCAACAGTTAAAAGCAGACCCAAAATAAACAGCCTGCAGGGTCTGGCTGTGACAGCCACAGAGGATGCGTCCCAACAGTCTCTCCTGTAGTCACCTGCTCTCTCGCTTCCTTCTTCCAATACATGTTCAGAAGGAAGCAACAGGAGAGGATGCAAGGAACACAGGAGAGACTGTTTGGACGGAGCCAGAGAGGGGGGACTATAATTGGGCCATGAGCGATTAACACGCATCACACCTGCAATCGCAATGACAGACACCTTGGATGACATGCCTGCAATTAACAACTGACAAACTTGATGACATTTCTCACACTACAGCACACATATATTCTCAAAAAATGTATGTATACCGTACCAAACCCTTTTCCCGTGACATTTTCAGTATGACAAACCTTGTTGTATTACTGTAACTGTAGAATTTCTTGCTCTGTATTCAGGTTAATGTTTTGCCTGCAAATGTACACCTGTCCGACCAAGGCAGTGAAAACTGACAGTCGAAGCCCTCCGTGTGTAAATGCTGCAAAACAATGACCTCCATTCCACCCATGTTTGTTTAAACAAGGACACTCCATATTACATTTCACATACACTACTCCTTTGTAGGGAGAAAACAAACTCCGGTCCACTCATTTCAAATGCAAGCTAGTAGTGCCCATGGCCTTAAAGCCAATAGAAACAGTTCAGTTTGTTGTTGTCCTCTACATCATTATTCCATGTCTGCCATATCAACATCCGCTGACTTGGATGCACCTCGTTTCTTCTTCTTCTTCTTTGGTGCCTTCTTCTTTGGTGCTGGGGCCTTCGTAGAGGCAGGGGCCGCCTTTGGTGCCTCCGCTGAGGAGAGAGACAGGGTAGATCGCGTTTTAGTCAATTAGTAAAAAAAGAAAAACAGTACAGTGCAATAAATACATGTTTATCGAGTTATACCGTATGTAATGTATCTATTGCTGTCTGGGGAAATGACTAGGGCCCTGACTTTTTCCTGATCCTGTGACCTGACCGGGAAAAAATAAAGACCTTCAAGATACATACACAGTTAGAAAGGTCCAACAAAAGGCCCAGTGTTTACCTTCTGTGGCAGCCTGCTCCCTTTTCATGTGATGCAGCTGTTTGAGAAGTTTGTTCCTTTTCTTCCCAGACAGGGTGATGTTCGCTCTGGCGCTGGTACTGAGGGGAAACAAATATAAAAAAAGTCAGATCAGTTCACCACATGGAAGCCAAAAAGATGGACCTGAATACATAAAGGTCAGATTAAACATCTATCTCCTATGAGGATCTCAGCTCCCACCAATTGAGTTCAATGATTTTGGTGTAACAAGAAATGTGTGAGAACGAAACCCATTGCTATTCGAAATCAATTACCAAAGAACAACAAATAAACAGGGAATGTTCCTACAAGAATAACGACAGCGTTACCATGAGTCTTAGAAAACCATTATATCAAGAATGCCCAGTCCACTGTCTCAATAATCTATAACTACAGCAGGTGTTATTCCCTATAAAGGATTTTGGGATAGAGATTTAACCATTTCTGTCCTGTCCCCCCTCCCTCTCCTACTTTCTCTTCTTCAGGTGATGGATTGTGGTGAGGCCCTCATCGATCACTGCTCCTACGATCTTGTGCCGCCTCTTCTTCTCTCTTGTGATGTTCCTCCTCCTCTTGAACAGCTTCTTCCCCAAATCCTTCAGGAGCAGAACAACCATAGGAGAGTGGGTCCCTTGCCACTGTGCCCAAGCTTTTTAAGCACAGGCCTCGAGTTTTCCCCTGACTTGCTTTTGGGGAGTCTACGGTCCCGGCCATTATTAAGCACTGTGTGACAAGACTGTTTTTTTTGTAAAAGAGACTATACAAATACATTTTATTGATTGATTGATTTAACTTATCAAGACATTGTTGCAAGGGAATGATATTCTCCTATTGCCTATGATTGACACGTTTCCTTTACTGAGTTAGCTAGCTAGCTACCTTATCATACAACATACAAACGAAAGTTGTTTGTCATCTGTAAAACTAATTAATGACATTCAGCATGAACTTAATCAGTCACACAGGAGGAACGCACACAAATGCGATGGCATTACTTATCAGCTGTGATCGGGACAAAATATTGCCACGTGATGTGAACTATGATAGCTAGCTCGCAAACGTTAGCTTCTAGCATCATTTAGCTCAACAAAATAACCTATATGGTTACAGATTTAGACGCAAAAACGCATTCTACACATTGTTCTAATGTAAAGTGTTATATTAAGAGTTACAAAGAGTATTCTTACTGTTTTTGGTCTGTTGATCTTTCCACCCGGAGTGCCTGACTTCACCATGCTTGCGGTGGACAGCTAACACATGCGAGGCAGGGCAGAGGAGTTCCGTATACTATTCTGATTGGTTGGAGGGACACATTTTGGCAATTGTCATTGGACGTTCAGACTTTGTGACAATATTTTCGTGTCGTGTCCAAAAGTAATCTGTAAAACACGAAATACATTGTCAAATACGCATTCTACGTAGTATAAATCTGCATATCAATCTGTACTTGAGATAAATTCATACATGTCATGTATTCCAGTTCAATAAGATGTAGTTTGTCTCCATCTTGTGGTTGGTCAATGGAATAGCATCATTTTACAGGACATGGTTCGAGCACCAGCACCATAGAGCATATAATATATATCCTAAAATCTCTGCCAGCACTGAACATTGTTCAAAAAGATCAATTCACTGCTTTTTTTTATTGTTGAGGTTTTACCGCCCTCCAGTGGTAGCATGGGGTACTGCTTCAGTCAACATCAGTTCCCTGTTTGACACCCATGGCATTCAACATAGGACTAAGAATATAGAACGTGAAACTGATCACCTGTGCAAACACAGGTGTGATCTATCTTGTTGCATCTAATACTACCTTTACGAAGCTCATTACAGTGGTTCAATAGCCCGAAGGGTATAGGCTTAGTGTAGCAGAGGGGATTTGGAATCATGCTCTCGTGATGAGGTAGCCCCGCCTGAGACATGTAAACTCCTCGAGGACGTCCTGTCCTCTTGGCCTAATGGTAGACGCTTGGAAGTTCCACGTGGAAGACCTAGGTTCGAACCCCACCCACAAGATATAGCCAAGACCACTGCGTTGGGAGAAATGTTTTAGACAGGGTATGCAAGTATTATGGTTTAACTGATTCATGAGAAATCGTCCACAAACATTTTTTCATGTTGGGTTGAAGGCCTTGATATATCAATAACAGGTGTAATAAACTAATGCCCAGACATGCAGCAGGCATATTCTGGCACACAGAGCACTGTTGATGTAACAAAGGTAATGTAACATTAGGGTATTTCCTCCAGGTTCTCACTGCTGTAGCCCGACATAGCATGGCACTGCCCCCCTCTGGAAAGTCCCCTCTGAAAACCTCACAACAAGAAGGTCGGCATTATTAAGTTTAATACTCTTGTGTTTTTATCTGGGTATCATGAAAACCAAACCATGATGACACATGTTATCATCACTTTCAATAATGGAGGGACTTTCTCAGTTAACACTGATAAACTCTCACTTTGAGCGGGAATTTGGTTGATCCTTAATCAGAAAAATCATCAAAGTGTTGGCAAGCCAAAATCCTCGGTATTGTTCTTTCGTTTAGGCTTCTTTCAACTAGTCTGAAAATCACACTCCGTTCTCTTTGTTTAAAAAAGATTTTAAACCCGGCTGAAATACTCGAGCCTTCGAGCCAAAGCTCCTTTTTTTCCCTTGCCTCTGTCTATTTAAGCCTGTTCGTGTTTATTTAAATTCAAGGCTTTTTCATTCCAATCCGTGGAACCTTGTTGAAAACCAATCTACTCACACCACCTCATTTTTGTTCTGACCGCTACATTTCCCACAGCCGGCCGCATCGGCCAGTCGCAGCCTCTGAGGATGTTTTAGAGATCAGGGGGCCGAGAAAGGCAGGTAGAGGACGAGTGAAGCTACGTCTGCCTTGGCAGGATATCCTTTGAACCAATAATCCAGGGGTAATTTTCGTGGGCTGGGAGCGGCCACCGATCTAAATTGCGCAGATGTTTCCCACGCTTGCGGCCCGATTGATTTCCCTGCCGGGGTAATTGTCCGGCCCCGGGCCCCACTCTCGGACAGTTTCACTTATCCTGTGTTCCCAAGCACTCAGAGGGAATATTGATGACTTTTGACTCATGCCTCTTCATCCTCCTGTAGGAAAACCACCACCAGGAATACCTGCCAGCTCTTCTATTTGATGACATTATGTCCTGGGCCCAATGGTCTGGCCGGCTGGCTGACTGCACATCTGGCCCTTAACCCTGACCATACAGTAGATCGGAGGTGCAGTCATTTTAGTAACTCACTGTCTCACATTTTCAACTGACTCACTGACCACAGAAATGATGATTTGTGCATAACAATAAAGTTAACTGACACAGCCGTTGGCTCATTCTTTTCCCCCACATATGTGTGTCAGCTGGACTGAATTCCAGCCTATTAATAAATAATTGACCAGATCTGAGTTGAAAATAGTTTTTGAAATCATTATATTATGTTTGTGAATCACTACATTATATATAGTCCCAAAAGTGCAAGCCCCAACCATCCTGCACTCCAGGCAGGCTCAAGGAAACGCTCAAAGTATTTGACATGATTTCAAATAGTATTTGACCCAGGTCTGGAACTGACTCAGGTAGAATGTCTATAAGATAAATAATTCATAATGTATTATACCGTTAAAGGAATAGTTAATCCAAAATCATAATTTCTTAATCGATCACATACCTTAGATGTTATCTGTTGACCAGTAGGGATGGTGAGATGGTGTCACTAACTACTGGTCAACGGACCACATCTGAGGTATGAAATAGATTAAGAAATGATGATGTTTGGGTGAACTATCCCTTTAGTGGTCTCCCACTCAGATAAAGCACTGTGGTCTTTTCTTGTTCTCTACATTACACATATGGTTTGTCAATCCTCCATGACAACATCTTAGTACCTCAGCTCTGAACAATGTCCAAGCTATTCTGATTCTTCCACTCTCCTTCAGTAGTAGGTTTCCCTTTCTCCCTAATTATTTATTCTTCTTTGTTTTCCTAAGGAATGGGACTAGGTCCCTATGAATTCCAGCCAATTTTGAAATTGGATCAAACCACCACCAGAGGCCCTTGTATGTTCAGCTTCTTGCTCGTCAAAACAAGAAGAGTTTATTTGTCCATAGGTGCTTTAAAGAAATCCTCTGTGCTGACAGACCAGAGCTACTTTTCTCAGATTCTGACTTTGGTCGGATTAATGATCAATTGTCTCGCTTGAGGTCAATCTTGTGCAGTAAATGTTAATTCTTCCAAAGTAAACACACGTTAAAAGTGCTTAGGTTTTGAGACCAAATTAACTAGACACATTGTAGTACGAGTGTGGGGGTACTTTTTTGGAAGTCTTCTCTTGCCACCATTGCCCTAGGCTTGCTTGTGGAGGTTTTAGGCTTGTGACTTCAGTGAAGTACTTGGAGCATTGAGGTTGTGGGTATTTATAACAGTTTTGTTTTAGTTGGTTGGATGTTTTAGCTTTAGAGAGCTGCCTTGGACTCGTTCGTTCTCCTGTCGGTGTTTGAATCATAACATCAACACCGCTGCCCCGTCCTCCTGTGAGATGTCTCTCAGCTCCTGAACATCACGCCAAACCAAACTTGTCATGTTGCAAAACCCAGCGGTGTGAATTATTTTAATGGCTCCGCTGGAAGCCAACTTCTTCACGCCACATTCTTGCGCTTGGAACCCGTTGATCATCTGTAATTGAATTTCAGATTGAATTTATGATGAGGAGTGGCAATTTGTTGACACGTTTTCTCTACTGCTCGGAAAGCCGTAAAGTGCTTTACCACCCTTGGAGTTAAGAGGAAAATAGCTGCTGTACTGATGCATTGTGCAAGAGCCATTATGTTGAAGTGGGGAAATAAAGAACAGGGTCTACTTTATTTTATTCATTTATTTTATTTAGCTTTTGTTTGTACATGTAAGCCCTTGTGAGTATTGGTTGCACGGACAAAGACCAGACCATTGACAGTACCCCTGACCTGAGCCAGACAGTATGCCTTAGCTCTAATGTCTGTTTTGAGATTACCTCCCACCATCGCTTAAAATTGGGACAAAATGGACAAGTTGACGTTGGAGTAACATTATACCTGGAACATTAGAAACTGTGTTAACTTTGGTAGCTAACCCCGCTCTGCACAATAGGACCAGGGCCAGAGGGATGGTCTGACTCAAACATCTCTGTTCATCCACACGGACTCCAGAAATGACATCACCGTAAATGCAAATGTCAACGCCAAGGGAGGCCATTTTCTCAGGCAGGCCATGAAAGGAGGGAGGAAAAGCCTGTTGCGTTTTGACTGGGTCATGTTCGGGCCGTGGTGATCAGCAGTGTACTTAAATGCTTTTAACAGGGATGAAATGAAGAGTCAACTCCCCAACAACCATATGAGGCAGGCTCACGTTAGGGTTAGGGTCAGGGTTAGGGTTAGGGTTAGGGTTAGGGTTAGGGTTAGGGTTAAGGTTAGGGTTAGGGTCAGGGTTAAGGTTAGGGTTAGGGTTAGGGTTAGGGTTAGGGTTAGGGTTAAGGTTAGGGTTAGGGTTAGGGTTAGGGTTAGGGTTAGGGTTAGGGTTCTTCTCACACTGTCCTTTCCAGCAGGCCAGCCCAGTACAACCTAGCGAAGCTCCGCTTGGTTCTTCTTCAGGCTACATCTTAACAGTCCTTCCTAAGACCTCTTCACCCCCACTACCCTCCCTGTACTAACCCAACCCCAACCCTTGAGACCTCTTCACCCCCACTACCCTCCCTGTACTAACCCCAACCCAAACCCTTGAGACCTCTTCACCCCCACTACCCTCCCTGTACTAACCCCAACCCCAACCCTTGAGACCTCTTCACCCCCACTTCCCCCCTGTACAAGTTCTCTCCTGTTAATAAATAATAAAAAAATCTGGCATTACGACTGCCAATGGCCCCTGGTGTGAGCATTGATTACTTTGTCTTATGATGACTGTTGGATAGATGATTCAGATACTTAAACAAATGTATTTGTTGTAAGTGGCTTTGGATAAAGGCGTCTGCTAAATGCCATAAATGTAAATGTAAATGTAGTGTGGATAGGTTTTTTTTTTCATTCAGCATATAACTGGATGATAGATATACCATAAATGATGTTGTTTGTGTGTATGACCAAAAGTGACCCTCATACACATTATTCCTATAGAAGGTGATACCCTGAACCACGTGAAGGAGAAGTTGAGCTGTTTTCCTGTTAGGTCCCTTCTCTTTGGAGGGATGATGGCATAGACAGTACTAAGAAAAGCAAAGGCAATCAATCTTATGAGAAGTATGAAACATTACCACCCATTTCCCCTTTCTTTAGCTTCTGCTGAAGTGCTCAGTCTGTGGGTCAGTAGAACTCAAAGAACCTTGTCCTATTTTAGAGTTCACAGGGTCCGTTCCTTAGGACATGACCAGAGTCTTTCATTGGGGTAGATACGTATGTTACTAATAATGGTCTAATTGAGAGGATCTTTTCTTAGTGATGTCTTTACTCTCGGCTTACTTGGCTTTTGTGGTTGTGCTGTACACTTGAATATGCAGTTGCAGCAAGACCTTTACTGTAGGGACTTATAATGTAAGTGGTGGTTGTATTATCATGTTTATTAAGTGTACAGTACCTGATGAAGGGGTGTTTACAGTAAGCAGATGTCTTTTCCACAAATAGAATCAGATTTGATTGATAGCATGGCTCGGGTGTTAATTGGTGTGCCTCCATGATCAGATCTGTGGTGAAAGCGTCAGTTGAGAGAGCCGTAGTTTGACTGTTTAGTCTGTGCTGGAACTGTCCAACTGTGTCTGATGAGGTTTTGATTTCAAGTGTGGTTTACAGGGAGCTGTCAATGGAGACCGGGGGCATGCGTGCTCTACGAGAAATTCTTCTTGGTCCCACATGCCCGTATTCACAAAGCGTCTCAGGAGCTCATATTTTCTAGCTCATATGAATATGATTATAGGGACAGGTGGGGACCTGACCCTAGATCAGCGCTTCTACTCCCACTTTCACTGCCCGTGAAAACGGGCCTACTGTACAGCACCAGTCAAGAGTTTGGACACACCTTGCCAAGAGTGTGCAAAGCTGTCATCAATGCAAAAGGTGGCTACTTTGAAGAATCTAAAATATAAAACATATTCTGGTTTGTTTAACACTTTTTTGTTTAGTACATAATTGCATATGTGTTCCTTCATAGTTTTGATGTCTTCAATATTAATCTACAATGTAGAAAATAATACAAAATAAAGAAAAACCATTGAATGAGAAGGTGTGTCCAAACTTTTGACTGGTACTGTATGTGTCTAATGCAACTGTAACTTTAAAGCTGGTGTCACTGGCTACTATGGTGTAAAGTTTGGGATGGACAATGGTGCAGTCCAGCCCAGGTAAACGACAAGACTATTCGACCTCTAGTCAGTGTGAGAGAGACGGCACACAGAGGACGTAGGACAGGAGGTCCAACAGATACAGGGCAAGTTGAAGAGGACGTAGGACAGGAGGTCCAACAGATACAGGGCAGGTTGAAGAGGACGTAGGACAGGAGGTCCAACAGATACAGGGCAGGTTGAAGAGGGTGACAGCAAAGATGCAAGACACTCAAGGAGGATACTGTCAAATGTTTAATCCATTCAATAATAGGGTCTTCTCTCAGTGCAAGTGCCAAACAACAATATTGAGTCGTCGCGCGTGTTCAGTTTATGTACAGAGTGAACTTTTGCATTTCGAAGCAGGCCATGAGAAAGACAAGGCGCCAAGGGGGGGACAGGTGGAGTTTGTGAGGGGGGGAGGAAGAGGCGAGAAGGGGTTGAAGCACAATGTACAAAGAGCAAATGACCCCCCAGTGAGATCACAGAATGGGCTTGTGGATGACACAAGGGACATCCTAGTCAGCAGCAAAGAAACAGACAAAATGGACGCCGGACTAGGCAAACAAATCATTATGAGCATTTAAACCAAGCTGAGAAGGAACACACGGAGGGATGACCAATGTTTTCTTCATTTCAATCAAACACAAAAAGTCAATTAACAAAATTACTTGTATATATATTTATATTTATATATCTAAAGTGCATTATGGTACAAAAATATAGAAGGTCAGCAGCACCTTGATACATTTACAAAATAAATACACCATTCAAACAAAATAAATTACCGCAAATCTGACATTTATAATTGGCAATAGTCCTAACAGAAAAAGGAAGGATTCACAATGATCAAAATCTGTTGCTCCACAGAGCATCGAATAATGTTTTAGCATTATTTTTTATTGTCATCATTATCACTATTCTGGTGCGTTTAAAATATTTACAAGACAATAAATATTTCCCTATTACTTTCCAAACAATCACTATTACAGAATACTGCAACATGAGTATTTAGGTGTCCATTTCAAATGTCCTTAGGTTTCTGCAAGATAAAAAAGAGACAGAGAGAGACATTTATTAAATATATACATCAAAATAGACATTCACAAATACCGTACACCCTTAACATATTGTCAATACATTGATTGTTATCTGTTATCCCTGAACCAGAAACTCCAAGAATACACAAAAAGTGGCAAATGCCCCATAAAAGGCCCTACTCACTAGTACTAGGGGAGTACACCTTTTTAAGATGGGTCTAAATGGTGCGTGCGTGTGTGTGTGTGTGTGTGTGTGTGTGTGTATGTGTGTGTGTGTGTGTGTGTGTGTGTGGTGTGAAGGGATCTTACCCCATCATAATTCCCTGTTTATAATGAGCAGCATGGTGGGTTTGGGGTGGGGATTCAGACACATGTTTGCAATTATGCAAAAGAGACACCTTTCACTGAGCAAACACTCCTCTACTTAACATCAAACAGCTCTTGGTTCCTCAGGACGGAAGCCCCGAGCAGTGAGGTGGGGAAACATGAGCTGTGAGTGGGTTTATGTAAGTGAGAGTGTTTGTGTGTGTTGAATGTGTGTGGCGAGGAGAGGAGTCCAAGAAATGGAGGTTTGCTTTGATCAAAAGTTTGTACTTCACCATATTTTCCCCCTAACCCTAACCCTAACCCTAACCCTAACCCTAACCCACATCTGTCTATTGATTAGCATTAAACAGTTACTTGGTGTTTCTGGCCAGGGCCTAAAGTGGGACCTTAACATGCCCACTATCTATTCATTGACAAAGTTCCAATGTCCACACTGGCATACAGTACCATTGAGAATGCATGGCCAACACATTGTTTCATCTTAAGTGGTATTCTAGTGTGGATATTGGAACGCAAAATCTATTTAGAAAAAAACGTAACTTAACGAGATCTCTATTTACCTTTGTCAGAGACTGACAGTGTTTTAGTGCAGCGCCCCCTGGAGGCCAAAGAAAGGCCGCCACTCCAGGTGGTAGCCGCTTCCGGGTTCTCCCTGCAGCGCCCATCCCAGTGAGCGCGCCCGCCTCTTTCTCTTCTCGCCCTCCCTCCTCTTCCCGGACCTCCCTTTCTTCTTCTTCTTGGACTTCTCCGCCTTCAGCGCCCCGTCTTTGTACGTCTGCGACTTGTTGGTCTCCTGGGGCAGGTTGGTGCCCTCCTCCTCCTCCAGACGGAAGCTGATGGGGAGGTTCTTTGTGCCCCCTGGGGGCTTGGGGTGGAGGCCGCTGCCGGTGGTGCCCAGGCCCAGGCTCACGCCCACCCCCGGGAGGCCTACGCCCGCTCCGCTGCTGACCCCGGTTCGGACCGGCAGCTCCCGTATCTCGGCCGTGTGCACCTCGTCCAGCAGCTCCTGAAGCCACATGCGGCGCTTGAAGTCCTGCAGCGTCCGGCCCTTGTCGTGCATCAGCTGAGCGTGGGTCACCGAGCGCTTCCTACGAGAGGAGAGAACACAGGGGGGAGGGAGGGGGGTTAGAACTATCTGGGAAATCGACAAGCAGGACAGGAGTTTGACAGTTTTATGTTTCATTTCTTTGCTTTCAGCTTCACTTGTGTCAGTGATATCAATCACGGAGGGCCAATAGGTAATTGGTTAATGGTGTTATGGCTCACAAGACTGCACCAAACCACGTTGCACTTGCTTGCACTTGTTGAAGAGTTCAGATTCACACGCATATCATAGTCTCAAATACTTATAGCCTCTCTGTAAATCACGCTATTTGTTCCCTCAGTGACATGGCTGTCATTACCCTGTTGATAAATTAATTGAATAATCCACTATAATTCCATGATATCACCTTCATTGTCAAACTTGTTTTTATGGATAGGCGTGTAAAATACTCAAAATGACAGAACTGTAATCCCAGGGTGTGCGTATTTGGATACCAATGCAGGGACATTATCCAAATGTCTTGAAACAATTACATTTTTCAACACTTCAGTCTTTTGCATGCCAAAGTAAAGTATAATTTGCTGTTATTTCAAAACACTGATGTTTTCAATCTGAGATCTGGCCGTGCGCTCCGTCACCAGTAGGGGGCAGTATAATTGAACAAATGAGTTGGTTGTTCAGGATATTCCACAAGTAACCTTATTAAAAGGTAGAGTCGTTTTTGGGTTGAGGCGGAAAATTGAAAAATATTTTTATTTTGTGGTTTATGGTTGGCAGATTACAGGCTATTGGTGACTACTGTACATTAGACATGTACATAGTGGCCTCATACACACCAAGCAAAAATAGTTATATGTTTATGCCTATTTAACACAGGTCTAGGTGCAAAATGAATTTGCCATGAACGTCCCCTCATATTTGCTACTTCACTTCTAGATAGGATAGTCATTGAGATGGTTACAGTGTGTGAGTGTTACAGAACAATACTGCCTTTTGTCCTCCTCCTGGACCATCAGGTAAGGGATATCTCTCTGTTTGTTTATTGTAGTCTGACAACACAGCACTCACTATAATAGATCTGCCAAAATGAGAATGAAATCATTGGCTATCAGCATGACATGATTCATAGTGTGGAGCGTCTTTCCTTTTCCAGGCTTGTTAAACTGATACATAAGATCACCTCCTGCCAAACTTTTTTGAGATGAGTTTTCCTTTCTTTTGGAAACTCGATTTTTCCCCCAGAGCATCCACTGAATAAGCCTTTCTGTCACAAGTGGCAATTGTGTTGCAGATGGGGGAAAAACTTGCCATTGTCACTTCCTATGAATATCCAATGTTTTTGACAGATTTATTGCGTTAAAATATCCCATAAGTACAACTCAGTACAAAGCTATGAGCCAGTTGCTCTTTGTCCATGAATAGCAATGAAACAAAACACTGCAGATACAAGACATTAAAACAGACCCAGGTCCAGAGAGGAAACATCTTTCTTATCTTCGCTGTCCGAAATTAAAATGTCTCAACTGAAACAGTGACTACGGTAATAACAGGAGATGGAGGGGCAATAAGCTGGTTGTTATTTGTTACGTTGCATTGGCCAATTCCCGAGGCAAAGGAGAGGTGGAAGAAAAAGACGGAGTGAGAAAGAGAGAAAGTGAGAGAGGTAAACTAAACTCCTCAAGTCTTCCTACGTCAGCTCCCGCTCCCACCGCTCTGACCCTGGTTGAGGCCCTGCGCTGCACCGCTCCAGGCTTCAGAGCGATCTGTTATCTTTTCAGATACTGTGTGAACGGCAGAGCGCTGGGCATGCTCTGCTTTGCCCCAGTGTCTGGTTACCCAGCCCTTAATGCTTAGGAAAATACAGAGGAACAGGACTGGGCCCGCTGCTGCTGCTCCACGCCGTATGGGAACATCAGCGCACTGAGCTTTGGTGGACACTTCACTTTAAACACTTTCCAGCCTAAAGTGTCTGAGTATATAAATAAAAGTGTGTGGATGGTGGACATGTTGCTTGCCCACCTGGTGTTGCAGGGCAGTGTTCTCAGGAACTGAGCTAGTCCCCAAAGTATTGAAAGGCAGGTCACCTAAATTATCTCAACAGTGGGGAAATTGAAATGGTTTTTAAAAAGTGATTTGGCGAGTGGATAGCAGCGGTAGTCTCACTAAATCAGCCTCTCCAGATGAGATTGTTGTGGCTATAGCTTTTGCAATAAGTAACTGATATTTTTTTTTTCGATCTTGGTTGGGATAAGCTTATCGTTGATAATTCCCTTACATTTTAGGATTTGCTGGGATTGCAAATTTACTAGAAGACTAGATAAAAAACAAGAAATTTGAATTTGAGGGTTTTTCACTTTTTGCTTAGTTTTGGTAGGTTTACATAACAGTAAAATGGAAATGAATAGCCTTTAGATAAATCTGCAAACAAAATGAAAATCTATATTTTCAATTATTTTCCTTGGAAAAGATTAACATTAGATCAAAAACAACTGGTTACATAATTTATCAATTTCTCAAGAGCTCTTCCAAGTGTGTAGAGCAAAAGTATATTTTCCTCCCCAATGAAATAATATCCTGGTCAGAATTTGCCTCCCATACAGAGAAACCTTTTGAAAGGGCCTTTGTTTATATGCATACAGAATATTTCCTGTAATTCTCAGGCTTAAAAAAAACAATCTTTGAAAAACGATCTTGCTCTGTTTTTACCTTTAATACGCTCACATCAAACACTCCCCAAGGCACAACTACAGCAAGAAAGAAAAGAAGGAAGGAGGAAAGAAAAAAGAAAGAAAGTAAAGGCTTGATACATCCTGATGTGGCATGCATCCAGCAGAGCAGACCCTCTTGGCCTACCTGATGTTAATTGTTTCTCTGTGCGAGGTAATGAAAAAAAGAGGGAGAGAGAGAGAGAGCGAGAGAGAGAGAGAGAGAGAGAGAGAGGGAACGGGGGAGAGAGAAAGAGAGTGCGCTCTCTGTTTACCCCTAACCACCAGGCGTGTCATTTCCCTACGCTGTCTGATTGAACCCCTTATCCCGGCGTTGGCAGAGAGTCAAATGAGACCTCCTTAGACCCGGCGGCCGAGCACCACAACTATCGATTCCTCCACGTTTGCACACGCTCTCAGCGCCGTCTGTGAGGTTAATTGGGGTCGTACTTGTTTATATATACAATATCGATTTAGTTTTGTTTATGGGTCAGGACACTATGCTGCAACTCCATCGTAAAGACTCAGTCAGTTTCCTTTTAGTTCTGGTGCCCGCCTCCGTAAAACACACCTAGCAAGTTCAAATACGTATTCCCACGGGCAAGCCGACAGAGAAGCAAGGGTCGGAGGTGAAATACAATTTCTGTCTGAGTACCAGTCGGTCGCAGACACAAATCAGGCACTCTTTACACATTGTCTTGTGCTGGTAGAGAACGCTGAACTTTGATCCGTTGCAAATTTTTTACAAACGGTTGTGATTTTACAGCATGTTTTTCATCACGCTGTTTTTTTTTAAGTTTCCACTCAGGTGGTATAAACAAGATCCCAAAAGCCAATTAAATGCAGATCACACACCTCAGTATCTCCTGACATAAGCACAGACCCCACACACAGCAACAAGAATAGGCGCACCCCCCCTTTGTCTCATACTCTTACTCTGTGGGGCCCCCGTTATTAACGAAGTACTCTCGCCATCTAAGTCTAACCGTGCCTTGCTGGGATGACACACAGACGCATGGTTTTAATATCTTTTAGGACGCCTGCATTTTTTTTTTCCCCCTTCTTTTACAGGAACCTGGTTCAAAACTTACACCACCGCAACCAAATGCGTTTCAGATGTGATATCCCTGAGTTTCACTTCAGTTCTGACTCGGTTCGCTAAGGCTCGGGGCTCACTCTCTCTCTCTCTCTCTCTCTCTCTCTCCATCATGATATTAACTCTGGGGAACAAAGCCTTACAGATGTGTCAATGTTATGGGGACGCCCCGCTGGGCTGAAATATCCACCACCTTTACCACTCCTTCCCACATCCTCTCACAGTGGCCCTGTATCCATCATCCCACACACACACACACACACACACACACACACACACACACACCGACACACACACCCACACACACACTCTCTCTTTCTCTCTTTCTATTGCTTCATTAAAACCTGATTCAACCAAAGTGCGCCACTGGCAGGGAGAGAGGGGACACACTGAGACACACAGAGAACCATTGCGGGGATATTATCTTTCCAAAGGGAAAAGCTCTCAGCGCATGTTTTGCATTCTGGCCCCGCGTGGGTTTCAGGACTTGAAAGGACGTTTACTCTGCTAGGCATAATATACTTCAACAGGAGCGCCAGGTTTTGCTTGGTTCGCCGCCTAGCCATGCATCAGCATTATTTTTCCCCCCCTTCTCTCTGAGGCTCCTCTTTATCCCTAACGGACACCGGCGGGCGGCCCGCTGCGCGGATAACAAAGTGGCGAGCGGGGGCGCGGGGCGCACCAGGAGAGGTGTGAAGAGGGGGAAACAAACAAGGCCATTTCTGTATTTAGCCGGTGGTCCGAAACCCCCTGCTGAGGCTGGGCGCAGGGGTGTGTGTGTGTGTGTGTGTGTGTGTGTGTGTGTGTGTGTGTGTGTGAGTGTGTGTGTGTGTGTGTGTGTGTGTGTGTGTGTGTGTGTGTGTGTGTGTGTGTGTGTGCGTGTAGGGGGGGCCTGAGACGTCCCAAGAGCGAGGGATTCGAAACGAGCGCTTGGGAACTGGCGGGCAAGCGGAGGGAGGGAAGGAGCGAAGCAGGGAAAGAGGGAAGGAGGGAGGGGGGTTAAGGGCTCCAGACTCCGGAGCGCTTTATCACACTGAGGGCTTTCTCCCCCTCTCTTTAAGTAAACATGCAGGTGGGCGAAGACTATCAAAACAGCTGCCGACACGTTTCACAAATGAGCACATTTTCCAGCCTATTAGAGGCAACACACTCGCTCTCCCACCATGAATTACTGCTTAGAAATAGATAAATAGAAATTCAAATAATTTGAATATGATAAAAATAATATTTTGTTGCACACTTAAAAAAGAAGAAAAATAAATAAAATCTGCAATGGGTTCTTTTAGCAATGTTCCCGTCCTCTGATTTCTAGTTTTTATATCAACAAACTTGGATGAAAAGTGTTCAATGACAAAAATACACTTGAAAATATGGATAAAAAAGAGCATATAGACTTACATTCTGTTGCTCAGGGCATCGATTGGCCTTCCATAGTGTGGAACCGGAGAACACAGTAAGAACACTGCGAAGCACCACTGCTGTAGAACTCTCCTGGAGCAGAACATTCTGGAACTAGTTTTACCTGAAAAAGACAACCTGTTAATATGTGCAATATTTTTTGATATATAACACAAAGATGTCAACACACCTGACCTCATACAGACAAACTGTTTGTGTATTAGTTCAACTGAATTGTTGTGCTTTCATTTTGCATGTTTTCAAGACAGTTTTTTCACAGCACATATCTATTTCTTGGACATTTTTATTACCTCTATAAAACGAAAACCACCATTGCTGATGTTATTTCTGGTTAATAGCTGTCAACAGACAATGCAAGTATTTATTTAAACCGCAGAATAAACGATGACCCTGTTTTTACCACCCCACATTTTTCCCTGCCGAGTAAGTCATGCCAGATCAGACTATATGACTACAACCCTTATTGAACTTAAACCAGTCCAGCATGTTTCAGAGCAAAACAGGAATTCCAGCGAGTCCAATTTGCCACAACAAAGCCAAACCCGGCTGAAATAAAACCAACAAGCCAAAAGGGAAGAGAGGAGGACTTACTTTCCCACAGCTGGGTTTCTGTCCCGCAAAACGTCTGTCTGGTCAGTGATGTCCTCAGACCCACCAAAAGAGAGAAAACTCTTGCAAAGTTTCCAGGCTGAAAACAAACAAACAAACAAGCAAAAAGCTGTAAAGGGTCTATCCAGGTGATTATGCCTCTGTTCAAATAACTCGAGCACAATTAGTGGAGTTTCTGGGTTAAGGGAAAATCCCCATAGAAAGAGCCTCCAAAGTCCCCTCTTTCTTTTTTTCCCCCTCCTTATCTCCAAGTCAGCAGTCCACTTACTTTTCTCAACAACTTTTCCTCCAATAAAAGTGTCAAAAAAACGGAACCGGAAAAAAACACCAAAAGAGAAGAGTGATCCCAAAAACACGAGCCGCTGAGGACCAGTGAACGTGTTGAGAGTTGTTGCGAGCGAGTGTGATGAGCAGCTCTCCAGGTGGGCTACTCTCAGCCAGCTCCTCTAGTAGTTCTGCTGTGGGAGGCTGACCTGAAGCCTGTTATAGAGGCAGCGCTGCAGTCGGACTGGGAGAGGCTGGAGCGGGAGTGATGGGAAAGTTTGCAGCATGCTGTCTGTGCAGGTCAGGAGCAAGGGGGGGACTTATGAGTGAGAGGCAGGACCCTGACGATGCCTTGCCTCTGCCCCCTTGTGTGAACTCCTGTGTGTGTGTGCGTGTGTGCATGTGTGTGTGTGTGTGTGTGTGTGTGTGTGTGTGTGAGAGAGAGAGTCTGTCTATGTTGAGAGAGATTTGAGAAAGATTGAGAGAGAGGGAGAGAAAGAGGGAGAGGGAGAGAGGGAGAGAGAGACACAGAGACAGAGAGAGAGAGAAGGGGGGGAAGAGAGTCAGAGAGGGAGAGGGAGAGGGAGAGAGAGACACAGAGACAGAGAGAGAGAAGGGGGGGAGAGAGAGAGAGAGAGAGAGAGAGAAGGGGGGGGAAGAGAGTCAGAGAGGCCAGTGGTGGCAAGAAGGTGGCGCCCAAGCAGCACTCCACAGGCAGTTAGAGAGATACAGGGAAAGACCAAGGCTAAGAACAAGGAGGGGGAGAGCAAAGTGTGTGTTCATGATGTGAGGGAGGGAGGGATGGTGTGTGTGTGTGTGTGTTCCCCATCCCCCAATGCTACCCCTAAACGTATGTTGCACGCCTGGCCTGACCCCCCAGGATACGCTTGAGGGAAATTCACAGCATTCTTTACACCCCAAAGAGGCAATTTAGTGAAAAGTGATAAAATCTGCTTTAGCTCCAAAGCACTGAGATTTTTAGGGACAAGATGAAGTACAGCACTGTTTTAGAGTAGCTTGTTAGCGATGTTTTGATTTGTATTGATGGTACATTTGACTGATGTAAACAAAACGTAAAAGCAAAAATTACCATTATTATTTATTACTACCAGACTTCCCTTTCTCGAGGTTGTAATTTCTCAATAAAAACTATTGAAGTGTTTCCTTCTGTGTAAGATGTAAAGGTATTTCACATGGACGGACATGTTCGATTTGGGTTGAGGGATTTTCTGCTTTAAGCACGTTGGCTTTGCTCATAACTGCGTCATAACTGTGTATGTGATGCGGAGTGACAGTTGAGAAAGGTTCGGTGACTGCGCTTCCGTGATAGAGCATTGACTGTGGGCCATGGCTGGCCTTTACGCAGCCCTGGCTGACGCTCACTGCTCTGACGCCGAAGAGAAGTTGGTGACTTTGTTTGATTTCAGTCGCTTCTCCCCCATCCAGGTGAGACACCTCGGCCATGACGCCACCACACCGGGGGGGCCTTGGTCTGTTCTGTCAGGCCAAAGCGGCGAAGCCTAAATCGTCCAATGCTAGCTAGACCTAGCCCCCCCATGCGACACAAGTACAGACGCAGTCCTATGAGTCACAATGCTATAAGGTGCTAGCTAGCTCACAGCCTAATGCTCTCCTGATCCCTGCTGGTCTACCTCTGATGTCCGGCATCATAGTCCCTAAAAGCAGCACCATAACCACCCTATCTAACCTGAACTGGCAAGGAACTGTGCATCACACACTTTAACGACAGGCTGCGTAACGACTTTATTTTGTGAATCCAACCGTTGGGCCGTGAATGACACCAGCTCAGAGGTATTTGGGATGCGCGCTGTGCGGCCTTTGCTGTTTGTTTATTTCTGTGTACGAAGTGCTCGGGCTACAAACAGCAACAAGCATCTCCCGGACTAACGAGATCCAGAGGCCGCTTGGGTCGGTGGGCCGTGTAGCTCTCTGGTGCTGTTTATAGGGAACATTCCTCTCTCACCCTGGATCTCTCTGGATCACAGCTGGAGAGATACCTTAGCACTCTGATGAGGCTTTGGCCCACCATCATCTGTCTTACTCAGCAGAATGTCCTCAAGGACTTCCCCTTCATTTTTTAACATGGCGATATATATATTTTTTTTTCCCAACTTTTTTTTAACCTCTGTCTTTAATTGTAAGGGGCCAAGGCAAGGCAAGGCCTATCCTTACTAAACAGCTGGTATGCATTGCTGATATTTCAACTCTTGTCAGTCAAAGTAGTGAAGGGAATGGAGCTCTCACCACAGTGTTTCTCTGACTTCCTGTTTTTTTTCCTCCTTTAAGGAGAGAAAGGAGTTTCACACGCGCTCTCTCTCCTCCGCCGAGGTTAACTAAGGGAAGGGAGGGCAGCGGAAGCACCACATGGGCTCGGACCGTGCACCATATTTTAATCCTGGTATTTGATTTTTTTTTTTGCAGGGGTGGGGGGGGGGACACTTTAATCAGTCTGGTTGTAATAGCTAATCCGTCCCACCCATCATCAGCTTTCCCCCTCTGAATATTCCGGAGACTCTGAACGTAAAGGAGCAAGCACGAAAGCCCTAGGATTAGCCCACCGTGCATTTCCAAATGTTTAGCTAACATTATGGACAGCCTCCAAGGGTTTTCAAATAGGGCCACGTTCCTTAAACAGGTCCAATATCCCAAATGAGGAATGACGAATTTGCTTGCAGAGGGAAAGCCCTTTCACACACTGCAAGTTTGAAGGCTGCACTTGCGTGTGGATATAGATTGTGATCAGGGGTTCACTTTGTATTCTGACTCAATACTAACTCAAGAGACAAAGCTTAGTCACTGACCAAGCTTCCAATTGACTCTAATTTCAAACCTTTTCTGTCCTGAAGGCTTTTTTTGGGGGTCAGATATATTACCTCAGTATAGAGAGAATATAGCTTTGCTTAATAGGTGGCTTAATAGGTCGCCTGATTACTTCTCAAGTTAAACAGACAACAGAGGCCCGATTATACCAAATAAGTCCGTGATGACTTATTGTGAATGGCATCAATTACAATCGGTAGCCAACATGTGCTCTCAGTTTGATGACGTAACACACCTGAGTATGGTTCCTTTCAAAAATTATTTTTCTTTTCTTCTTTTTTTTCATTCATTAGCATTGTGTAACAGAGTCCATTGTTCACTCCCAAGACGTCGTCAGTTGGGATATAAAAAGAGCCCAATTTCGACGCTGAAAGATTAGCCCCCAGGAGAATCATGGGAGTATTTTTCCCAGTAGGCAGCAAATTAGTAAAGTTCCTTCCATTTTATAAGCTGCTCTGTTTGCAATTGTTCCAGCCGGAGTCCAAAACAGTTTTGGGGTCTACATATACACAGTAAAACAACAGAAGAAGTCCTTTGCACAAACCCAAAGTCTACCTGTCGCAGTGTGCCGTGGGCCACCCTCACCTTATATAATGCTTTCACGTTCAGTAGGAAAAAAATACCTCATCTGATTCCACTCTGCAAAGTCTACTTTACCTGCATATAAACAGGTAAAAAAAGGACTCTTTTCCTGGCAGGCTGTAAATGGGGTCCGAGCCAGGAAAGCTGTTTTAGATTCATAGAAAATTGCTGCGTTTTGGCAGAGCGCAACATACACAAAACAAATGTCCACTTTTAATCTTACAACTTCATCCCCCCTCTCCTGCCTCTCCCTTTGAAAACAATCCTCCTCACAAAGGCACGTACTGTTATGCCTTTTTCTCCATTTGCCCCACACCCTGCCACCCCAGCCCCAGCCCCGTCCCCGTCCCCATCATCATCCCCATCCCCATCCCCATCCCCATCCCCATCCCCATCCCCATCCCCATCCCCACCCCCATCCCCAACCCCAACCCCATCCCCATCCCCAACCCCAACCCCATCCCCATCCCCAACCCCAGCCCCAACCCCATCCCCATCCCCAACCCCATCCCCACCCCCACCCCCATCCCCATCCCCAACCCCATCCCCATCCCCATCCCCATCCCCATCCCCAACCCCAACCCCAACCCCAACCCCATCCCCATCCACAACCCCAACCCCAACCCCAACCCCAGCCCCAGCCCCAACCCCAACCCCAGCCCACACTCAGTCACAGGGTGACTATGCAATGTAGTCCGTAGGCTCGCAATGCACTCACATGAGTGAGATCGAACAGTTAGTGAAAGCACTGGTGTGACTCCCAATGTGTCACAGAGAACAGGAAACAGGCAGCAGTGTTTATGTTTGGAAGAAGAAAGGAGAGGGGAGGGGTTTGAAAATGAGGGGAAAATTAGCAAGCTAAAGAGGGGGGTGAGGGGGGGGGGGTGTGTGATGAAAAGGGGGGCAATGACGAGGCTGGCCCAACCCTGAAGGTGCGTTCTCTCTCTCTCTCTCTTTCTCTCTCTCTCTCTCTCTCTCTCTCTCTCTCTCTCCCTCTCTCTCTCTCTCTCTCTCTCTCTTTCTCTCTCTCTCTCTCTCTCTCTCTCTCTCTCTCTCTCTCTCTCTCTCTCCACCCATCTTCATCTTCCTTCCCCTCTGGCTTACCTCTGGCCCTTCTCCTCCCGGCGGCCCTGCCTTGGCAGTGGCGTATCTGAATTGTGAGAGGAAGAATGCACCATTCACCCGCCCCTGCTTGGACTGGGGATGAGTAGAAGCTCCGGGTTTTATTGGCATGCTTATAGGGGACCGGGGAGAAGGGTATAGCATATGTTCACCTCTCAGATCGGGGTCATGCACAAAGTAGGATTGTGCTCTCTCTCTCTCTCTCTCTCTCTCTCTCTCCCTCTCTCTCTCTCTCTCTCTCCCTCTCTCTCTCTCTCTCTCTCTCTCTCTCTCTGTCTATCTTTCTTTCTCTCACAATCACAATCACACACACACACACACACACACACACGCATGCGTGTGCACACACACACACACACACACACACACACACACACACACACACACACACACACACACATTGTACACTGCCAGGCAACCACAAATAGTAATGCTTTCGAGGCATAAAAGCCGCAGCATTCACATTCTCAGAATAACTTTGGAGTTTTTGCTACCCAGTCTGACCTCCATTTGAGGCAATGGACAAAGAATAGTACTTGTAACAGTAAATGCCATGTTGTTAATATGCCAGCAATAAGTGCAACATGAGCATTGGATATCAAAACAATTGCTGTTTTTTGTCTTGCTAAAGTTCCCTGAAGACATTGAGACAATGCTTGTTATGCCTAGTTTCCCTTGTGCACAGTACATGTATTTACAAAGGTTCCTGCACATCAGAATGTGGGACCGAGGTGAATGTTATGCAATTTGCACGGGGTCTAAATCAATCACCATGAAATGTCTTGAACGTAATCAACACAAATCACAGGCGGACTGGTTGTTTGTAAATACAGAACTTAAGAGATGAATCATCAAAAGTGTATCGTCAGACTTGCCTCTCCTGCAACATCTCCGCACCATGATCTCAAACCTTTCTGTTCCACAGGGTGGTTACAGTACAGGGTTGCTGCCATAGGCAACACAGAAGAGACTCCGTCATCGGTGACCATGGAGCCCCAACACGGCTGAGAGCATGAGGAGGTCGGGGGGAGAGGCGCTTGTTACCCCCCGGTCTGTCTGTCTGTCAGTCAGTTTGTCTGTCTGTCTCCGGGTGACTTTTGCAGATGTCACCAGATGGGTGTATACAGTACAATCCAGTGGTGTGTCACACTTGGAACCCAATGAGGGGATATTGAGTCCCTGCGCTCAATTAGATCTGATTGTGGTTAACTGTCGTCTGCCAGTAAATTTGGATTAGAATGTGAAGAGGGATAGAAAAGTGGTTTTGAGCTGTTTTGACTTGCTAAGGGGTAGTCTTGTGTGATTCACTGTGCATGTATTGTGTTTTAGGCATACAATTTTATTAGCCTGACTCTCTGCTGCCTAACCCTAACCCTAACCCTAACCCTAACCCTAACCCTAACCCTGTTAGCACAATACAAGTTTGTCTCAAGTAACTTGGAACCTGGAATTGAAATATAAAATCATCCTCTCGTTAATATTGTCCTCTTTCCTGTTTGTCTTTACGATCACTAAATGACATTCGTGCGGTCCTTTACCCAGCGTGTATCTAGAGAGACACCAAAGTGACTCAGATGTTTCCCATTCCCCTCTCCTCTCTCAAACAACATTTCAGCGCTACCTGTAGTCTCCGGAATCCCTGCCCTCCACCACACTAACCCACACACTCTCTTCTCAATGCCCCACCATCCCACATCCCACATCCCCACACACAGACGGTTTCTCATCCAGACTCCGTGTGAGTTTTTACCACCCCAGACATGGGTTAGACTTGGGCAGGTCTCAGACATTATTTACTGTATTGTGGGTTTTTTTCTTTTTTTTTTACTAGCCCATAAGAAAGCTCTCATAAGAACAGGCTCACTACAAAGTTTTACATCTCCCCGTGACATCCTGGGAGTGACAGACATGTTTGTCACACACACTAATGTACTGGTCCTTTTTTCATAGGTACAAAGTACTGTTAGATGTTTCAGATGTCATAATAGCAAGTTCATCTTGCCCACTAAATACCTGCTCCAATATCAGTCCAAGTAGATTTACATGTCGAATTGTAACAGTATATAGCAAACAAAATACACAGATCATTATTATTGAAAAAAATACACTTACCAATAAAGGTACAGGAGCTGTAGGCTTGTCTTCTTAGTATTATCACCAATCCATCAAGGAGTTCTCCTCGAAAAAAAACCTTCCCCTCAGTGATGTTCAGATATTATGGCAAAGTTTATGGCAAAATATGCCACTTGACTGAAAAGAGGAGCTTGTAATGCTATAGAGATGCTGGAGTTTGTCTTGACTTGTTGAAGACCTCTTTGCTTGCTTGTGAAGTAAGTTGGTGTTCAAAATATATACAAGGTTAAACCCCGCTGCTGACATCACTTGCTGGTCATCATCACCGCCTCATTGTAATAGAAGACATGCTGCATATGTAATTAGATGGATGTTCTTACTCACGCACTCTATCTCTCCGTCCCTCCCTCTATCACTCCCTCCCTCTGTTTCATTCCCTCCCTCTTTCACACTCACTCTCACTCTCTCTCCCTCTCTCTTTTTTTTTCTCTCTCTCTCTCTCTCTCTCTTTCTCTGTCAGACACACACGCACACACACACACACACACGCACACGCACGCACGCACGCACGCACGCACGCACGCACTCACACACACACACACACACACACACACACACACACACACACACACACACACACACACACACACACACACACACACCCACACACACACACACACACACACACACACACACACACACACCCCTCACACATCTTTAGGCTATAATTTATTACCAAATCTAATGACATATGCCTATGGTGCTTGTTGTATTCTCCCCCTCAACCAGCAAATCACATGTTATTCACTAGTCATGGTTTTAGGGTAGAGCTGGTGTCTCATGCAGGGGAGGCTGGTAGAGGTAGAAATCGGAGGACTGGCTCATTGTGATGCATGGAATTGAATTAGGAATGGCATCAAACATGTGTGTTTAGTACCATTCCTCATTCCATTCCATGCATTACACTGAGCCTGTCCTTCGATTTCTGCCTCCACCCCTAGTCTCTTGATGTGCTTTGCTCCAGCTAGGGAAACATTGATCCTCACACTTTCTGTCTCAGAAAACTCCACTTCCACGTCACTGAGGTGCCACAGCAAAAACCTCCCAAAACCTAGACATTCAATTCAAACTTAGAAATGACTATTATTACTGAGGTCAAAACACTACCTAAACTTTTCTTAGGCGGATTAATGTCATTATTTAAAGAAAAAAAAAACGTTATGAAAACACTGTTGAGAGAGAGACACTGCTGCCGCCAAGGTTTATGTTTTTTGTTTTGTCTCCATTTGAATTATACTCAATTAAATAATGGCCCCCTGCAGGGAGTCATCATTTCGTCCAACCAGGGTGAAAAAGAGTCTTCCAAAACACAGCGTAGTGGTTTGTTCCACACTCCCCCACCTCTGTTTGCGTAGTGTTCCCTGCTAATCTCGGTCTCCGACGCGAACGTGCTCTCCTTTCCACTCGTGTGTGTCGTCTGGTCTGGGGTTTCTTCTATGTTTAGCCGAGGGCCGCGGTGCCGTGGTTTGGGTTGTGCACGCCGGGTCCCCCGCAAGAGCACTGCATCACAGCCAGAGAGAGAGAGAGAGAGAGAGAGAGAGAGAGAGAGAGAGAGAGAGAGAGAGAGAGAGAGAGAGAGAGAAAGAGAGAGAGAGAGACATTTTTGGCCTGGTATCCCTGCCTCTTTCCAAAGCCAGATGCCCTTACTGTACCACTAGTGCATGTACTAGAATAACCGTGGCTGGACAACTCAAGCGATGCTATGAAAATGCCATGAAAATGCCATGAAAATGTCTTGATCAAAACAAGCATATACTGCAGTCGCACCGTGTGTTTGGGGGTTACTCTCCGGGGTTTAAGGTGTCAAATAGGCCGAAAGCCAAACTTCTGGAATAAATTGTTGAGTCACACTGACGGAGCGTTTCAGTGCGTGATTATTTGCGGTTCCCTTGAGAGAGTGAGACTCATGATGATGCGGTGCTGGATGTTGAGTTGCACCGATAATGAACTCAACCCCGCAGATCATCTTGTTTTACACAGATCCCAGAGGACCCCTCAGCGGGGCTCCGTTTGTCGCTGTTTTACCGTGGCTAAATCACGCTCGCTGCGAAGGAAGAGCACCGCGGTGAGTCTCTCTCTCCCATGAGAAGAGGGAATTACCGCTTCCCACGCAATAGCGATTTGGACCTAATTTGCATATCTAAACCTGGCAGGGCTTCTGTGTCCTGGCAGGGACTGTAGCACGAACCTCAGGTTCCCCTGTTATTCCCTCTCCAGCAAACACCCACCCCCCCACCCCCACCCCCACCCCCCCCCCCCCACACCCCCCTCCTCCAAGTCTAACTGACGAGATACAATGCTGGCTGTAACGAAGCGAACAGGTTCCAACATCTGCAGGCTCCTCTGAGGATGAGTCGGGCCGGCTGGCGACTGAAGCAGCAGATTCATTCATGAACCCAGTGACTAATTGTACTTCTAACACGTTGTCAGGGGGAGAACTTACCTCATCCATATCAATGTGTAGCACCAACTTGATGCAGCCATTGTGCGTCAGAAAGCTCACCACACATTGGCTGTCAGACGGGGGGGGGGGGGAGAGAATCATGCCAATTAGGAATCAGGAGTCAGGATAAAGATGGAGATGGGGTATGAAACCTCTGGTTGAGGGCCTGCTTACAGTGCATGTCCACCTGGTATTCTAGGAGCAGGGGAGGCTGGTGGAGGTAGGAACCGGAGGACGGGGGGGGGTCATATGTCCTCATTCCGTTCCATGCATAACAATGAGCCCGTCCTACGATTTCTACCTCCACCAGCCTCCCCTCTCTAGGAGGGCAAAAAACGACAAAGTAGAGTTTCCATTCCAATGTTGTTGTAAGTATGATGTCATATTTGTTCACTGTGAGTGAGGACTTGAACGCGTCTCTCATGGCCTGCTCTCTGCTTCGATAGAAGTGATTGGGTCCCTTCTGGGCCCCCCCTTTGGCCAAACACAGTGCCATATGTGAGACACTCCTGTTATTTTCAAAACTTGTTTCTTATTATCTATGGTCATAATGTAATTGTAAATAATTGTAAATAAGTGTTGTATAATGCTTCCATATGTTATGCTCGGGGCTCTGTACTTTTAACCATACACATTTTTTACCCCAAATCAAATCAATCAGTCTATCAAATCAACTCAACAATAGACTGGTTTCTCCATGAGGACCTTCTAGAGCCCCCGCCCCCCCCCCCCCCTCTATTTCCTTTTCCTCTGGGCCAATGCCTTCCACAGTCATTACTCACCTTGGGCAGGGAGTGAAATCACCGTGAACGTTAGCCTGCCAGCGTAGGTCAACGCTGTGTGGTCCACCGTCATCATCCGCCAGCTGCCACCTCCACCTCCGGTCCCGTGTCCACCCAGCGAGACTCACCACTCAGCCTGGCACCGGTGATGCCACGCCCCATCTCTCCAACGCCATGCCATGACTTAGGCCTGAAACTCGGACTACTTACTTACTTCCCCCTTTCCCGCCCAATAGTCCGTCCCCCCCCCCCCCCCCGCCCCCCCGCCCCCCAAACACCAACCTCAATTCAACCATCTCACTGGAAAAAACTGTCAACACTTTAATCGTTTCTCGGCCAATATGTGCTGTATGTATGCCTGCCTGTGCATAGTCCTTTCCACCTTTCTGTTTGCTTTCCAGAGGAAGACCTTGAGAATGTTCTCAACTTCGGGCCGGGGTCAACGGAATTCCAAGGCCCCTTCTCTTCCTGTGTAGAGGTTAATGACTGTGGTTTCCATGGTGTGCAGGTATTATTTCCTTGCCTCCTGTCCCGCCTCAAACGCAGACTCTTTTTGAAGGAGAAGAAAAAAACAAGATGGATGGCATGAGGTCAGTCCAACGCCTTGCCCTGTCCTCACATGTTCTCCTGAATGAAGTTCCAACAAAAAACAGCCGCCATCTTTGTTCATTCATAGTCGTTATTTTGGGACTCATAGATTGTATCATGTGACCTATAACTTGGACCCCCTTTTGGCAAATGTCACCATATACAATGAGCTATAACTTGGACCCCCTTTTGGCAAATGTCACCATACGATGTCTCTGACCTCTTTTCTGTTCTACATCAATGTGCTATGCACTATGTAACAACATGTTAATACAATGTTGTTACTCGTGTAATTACAGAGTTACAACACATGTATAAGGGCAGCTTAATGTCAAGCGTGGTCGAAGCAAGATAACCAAAGCTCCATGATGGTGTTGCATGTTTAGCCTAAAATGTTAGCCCACCTTGATGCCATTTTGTTTCCTGAGGGTGTGGAATGATTTGTAGTGTGCAGGTAGGCTGAAGGTTAGTTCTCCACATCTCCTGGCCTCTCAATCAGGCCGTTGTCAGATCTGTAAGCCAAAGCGTGTGTGGCCGGAGAGGGAATCCATTAAACGCTTATCCTCTCAGCTCCGGGTTGGCGCCGGGGGCGGAGCCTGCAGGGGCCACCTGGTCAGGCCCGATTGGACAAGGCACTCTCTTGGCATCGCCCCGACTGGACGAGACTCTCTCCTGGCATCACCCAGGCATCTTTGAGCCATGTTTTGCTCCTGTTTCTCTTAGCTTTTCTGATTTATGCCCGACGACTGCACCTATTGGATCGGTCTTGGTGGAAGGCGAGGCAAGTGGAATAGGGCGGGTCATTTCCCTTGGTTGGTCGCCGATGCTGTAGGAGCACTATGACGGAGAAAAATTCCCAGACCGGTAACAATGATGCATATTGTGTTGCTGCTGATCCTGGGAGCAAATGACCCTATTGCCTCAAAGTCGTAAAGTACAGTATGCGCTTCAGGAAAAAGGAGAAAAATAAGTGTAACAGTAATTCAGTCATTAACAGTTGAGTTAACGGAGAGTGTAAGAATAGAAAAAGCTTTTAATCGAGTTATCAAGTGGTCGTTTTTCTTGGGAAACATTAATTCATGACGTCATTAATTAAGCCTCAGTAATCTGAGTGCTAGCACTGAATTAGATGTCTGGCTATTGTACATTTCCGTTACTAATCAAGAGACTGGACTGAAACAGTGAAAAAAGGGAAAGATGTAAAAAGATACAAATGGATTTGTGGACAAGATAACATCATGTACAGATCTTCGAAATCACAACAAAACCTCATTAGTAAGATTCTGCATTACCCATCAAAGACTTGCAATCATCTTACAGTACATGGACTCAATGTGGTATTCATTTCTTTCTTCTTTATTAAGAAACTGTAAGAGCGAAATTGTCCTGTAAAAATGTTTCCACATGTGTACGTGTCCCGTTTATTGTGCAGACAATAAGTTGAAGAAGTCAGATATGGAAAGTATTTTAGTGAGGATAGAGTGCAATAATCCTCTTTTAAAGAAGCTCTTTTAAGTTGACTAATGAGAGACAGACCCTGCTAATTGAATTAGCTTTGAAATGCTTTTCATTCGTTCACTTCCACGTCAAGGAGGAAATTGTTAATGTTTATTTGTATGAATCTTAAGAATAGAATCCCTATCTGGTCCAGAAAGAAACAACTAGCTCAGAAAGAAACAACTGACTGTTAATATTTGTGGATTTCTTGGGCACCGAAAACAAATCCTTTCATTCAACGGTGATGAAAGCATGAAAACGTACTTCCCAACTTTTACAATAAGATTGTTCCAAATGGCGCTTCCAATCATCTGTTGAAATGTGTTGCATCTCTAAATGCTATTTCATTTTCGTCTACCTGGCGTTTGCTCATGAAAATAGTCCTGGAACAGCGTGGCACAGCATGGATCAAAAACAGTCAAGTCATTTGAAAGAATTTTCTGGTTATTTTCTGGTATGGTTTATGACCCATTCCCAGAAACCCATTTTCCCCTTGAGTCAGAAACATATATTATCCTGCTGATCCTCTCTGTCAGGTCTCTATGCTAGGCAATATGGTTTTACTTTGAACATTTAATATGATGCAGTTACATTTCATGCAGAATATCAGGCATAATATTGTATGTTGTTACTCTTCCCACCCCCGATATGTGTAATGCTGTATGTTTTGAAATCATGTTGCTGTTGAATTTTTTATTTTGAGAGTACAATACTTCTAAGGGTGATGTTCCATGTTTCACAGAACACACACCCACACACACACCCACACACACACACACACACACACACAAACATGCTCGTACCCACACTCACTCACGCATGCACGCATGCATGCATGCACACACACACGCATACACACACACACACACACACACACACACAGACACACACACACACACACACACACACACACACACACACACACACACAGCATGCAGATATGCTGATGTAAATATGTGGCTTCTTGGAATCTGTTATTAATTAGTGGTATTTTCTCCTGCTATTAATAGTTGCGTGATGTGTCTGATTTGCTTTGTATGGCAAGAAGTCAACTTGGAAATTGAACCTAATTGACAGTGTTTCAAGTGGGGCCAGGCAGACGGCTCCAGCACAGTAGAATTATACATTTCATTGGCCAGCAATGCTTCTTTTCTCTCTCTGGGTTTGCTTTCCATGGTCCTCACTCAGGGTAACTCAATAATCTGTGATATTGACATCAGTAGGGCTCCTCTCATTCGCCCCTACAGCACACACATAACTTGGCCTCCATGCTGCATTCCAGGGGTTCAAAATGAATGTATTTCTGTTTTGGGGGTTCCCAATCCCAATGACCTACATCTGTGTAACGGGAGGGCTTCATTAGTGGCCTTCAAAGTCCTAATTTTTTACTGGAAAACCCGATTTTTCACTGGCGCCTTCCTCCGCAGCACAACCCCTGCTTGGCGGTCCCCGGAACGCTGCAGCCAAGCTGTGGAAGAAAGAGGTTGGAATTACAGATTCCTGCTCTCGCTTAATCTCTAAGGACACCTTTGCACATGGAAACTACGGTACGCCGACCACAAGAAAAACAGCACTTTGCACAAGCATAGTAAATATTGCTAGGAGAAGATTGAATCAGAATATTTTAAGTCCATAGACCCTCGGTAATGCTGCTGCAAGGCTTTTAAAAGAATTATATGAACTGAGTTGACAAAGTACATATGTTTTAGAATTAATTTTACGCCTGTGTTGAAAACCCACTCCCGCCTCCCTTCGTGCTTTCTCCTGCAGGTTTGCAGACATTGGAAATTGTGTTTTTGTATTTTAAGTGCCTGAGAAAATAGTCAAATATGTAGTCTCTAGATGTGAGAGTGACATACAACCAACTGTATGTGTGTGGTAGACGTAGGCCTAGAGGTTAGCTGATGGAAAATCAGGCCACAGAAAACTTTTCAAAGATGTAGGGCCTGTCTCATTCTGCGTTTTAGCCGACTTTTGCTTTCAACATTCATGGAATGGCAGAAGATTAACTATTTCAGAAAATTAGTCTTACGCCTTATGTTTCCTAAGTGGGTGCGACTGACAAATCAACATCATACCACAAGTATTACTCTGTTTTACAAGAAGGATTTAGCGTATTAGGATTTTATACACTAACATGTAATTAGTGACACATCTTCTCTGCGCTGGAAATTCACGACCTCACCCCCATCTCTCTTAGTATCACCCCCACATCTCCATGACAACCAGTTTACTTGTCTCAAAATGTGATTTCTAAATGTGGGCAGAGCACACGCTTGTGATGGTCTATGAGGGGTAATCCCACCGGGCCAGACAGAGCTGATTGGATAATGCTATAATAACACTGTACAGAGGGAGTGATGGCGGAGGGATACCACAGAGCCGCAGTCAGACTAATCTGTGGGTCAGAGGCTGGGAGGACCAGGGGCTTTTATCTGTGTGCAGCGGCTGCTGTGGTTGCCCATTTCACAGTTCTGAACATTTCACAACCTCTTTTCACTGGGCACGGTTTCCACTGCGTGTGAGTGAGTAACCCGGCGGTGCCCCCACACTGACGCACACGTCTTGCCTCTTGTGGAGCCTGTTTGCCTCTGAACAGGGCAGGACTCCACTCCCTACTGTACCCCCACAAGTCCCTGCCCAGAACGAACCCCAAATGTCAGGCCCGTCCAGAGAAAGTAAATCAGTCGCTATATTTGGGATTTATTGATGAGTCATAGGCAGAATTGTTTAGTCTGCGTTGTATTTGAAAACGTTGCTCTTTTGCAGACGCACTTTGAATACAGTGCAGGACTTTACACACCATATGATGAACCATACTGTGTTGGTTGATGTTGTCCTTTCACATTGTCCTTTCCAGAACTTTCTTCAGCAACTATGGTGGATGGACAACCAGGCCAGTACAGTACAGCTCATCTCAGTTTGACTCTGTCGTGTAAATAAGGGTTAACAGTTAAACAGTAACTACGCCTCTGGTTTCACACTCCTGCCTGTATATGGCGGCATCAGTCATTGACGACTCGTTTTGCGGACTTGAAAACGTGGGAACCAATGGGACAAAAGTATTCCCTCCACTTTCTTGCATATATTTCAATATGAATGAGTGTCACTGGGTCCAATACCCACAATGAGAGTCTGAGAGCCTCAGGCACACTGTACAACAAACCTCTCAGCCACATTCTAAAAGGCAAACATTGAGAGCATTACCTAATGCTTGTTCAGGGTTTAGCCAAAATTGGCCCCCTGCTATAACACATTTAGTTGACCAAAAGTCACTTCTCAGCCGATTTTCTACGTAATGATCGATGATAGGTAATAAATACGCGTCTGAAAAACCTTGTTCCTTGAGCTGGAGTGAGCGCTTGCAATTCTGATTCACTGTGGCAGCTCACGGTAGGCAGTTCAGCCCAGGAGACCCCTGCTTTCACTATTGTATATTGTTCGGCCATGGCCCAGAATGCAGGTGTGTTGCGTAATCGTTATTATACTAAGCGTCTCTCTGGAGAGAAGTTATGGCGGGGTACGTGAGACGGGATGTAGATGGAAACGACTTTTTCCTCACCGTCGCATACTGAAATACAGTGATGAAAACGGTGGTGGGGTGTATGTAGAGAGAGAGAGAGAGAGGGCAGGCCAGAGACACACACACACACACACACACACACACACACACACACACACACACACACACACACACACACACACACACACACACACACACACACACACACTCACACACACTTTTCCTTCTCATACCCCTCTATCATTCATAGCGGCTGGTGCTCCCACGGCCCCTCAGAGTATTTAAGTCGTAGATTAATTGCCAAAAGGCCGTACAGTACAGTTCTCCTCTTGTGTGTGTGTGTGCTGGAGGGAAAGAACAGTGGAATAAGGGGCTAAGCAGTTGTAGTTCTGTCTGGTCACCTAGGGGGTCGTTAATGGACTTTGAATGGACCAATTTGTGTCAACTTTAGAGCACCGCAAAGTGAAAAGACATTCATAATCCTGACACTTGGCATTATGACAGCACGTTTCCCAGTCCTAACGCTGGGAACGGTTTCCCTGTAACAGGGTTTAATTCAACTGCCCCGTCCGGCCCTCAGAGGCCGCATTTTAGAACACAATAGTCACACTATAGAACCCTGTACTTCACGTCGATAGTGCTAGATAGTCATCGGATAGTGCTCTGAGTCAGTCAGCGGGTGGCTTGTGTTTCATTATTTTCCTCGGGACACTCCTTCGTTCATAATGAACAATCTGGGAAGAGGGAGGTTGTTGATTGGAAACTGGACCACCAGACGGCTTACGTCATACCTGGGCCACACACAGCTGAACACTCCTCTTCAGCTCCAGTCAGACTCTGTAGTTAACCTACTATCAGTCTGTCCCACGCCCACTGCATTGTACTGTATGTCAACACAGGCGTGTGTGAGGTGTGGTGGCTGTGGTGGTAGTAAATATGTCTCAAGAGCCAATAAAACCCAGGGATAAATCCAGCTTTGATATCATCTTTGATTAGGTCAGGGCATCACCTGGTCTGCGTTAGAAAGGAGGAGGAGGGAGAAGATAAAAATAAAAGCGTGACTGGTCTGGGATAGCTCGGTAACTCAACGTTTGAGAGGAGAGGAGGCCCAGAGTAGACAGCGGACACCTGGATTCAATATCCCGCTTCCTCGGAGATGCTGCTTTGCTTTGATACGTCTCCACGAGCTGCTCGTCCTCCCAGTGATGGATAAACGGTTGTAATAATCCCCGTGCTGAAACGGGACGTCCCATAGAGAGCAGAGCCCCAGGGGCGTGTTTGTGAGTGTTTACCTCTGTTGCAGTCGTGTGATTCGGGTTATATAAACAATGGTGATTCACCTCAGGTTGCTTTGCGAGGCATATCGCCATTGTGACCCACGTACTGTGTTTCATTTCATCTGATTATCTGGTTTTGTTCCCGAAAACCAGGTTTCAGGTCCTTTCACAGGGTCGTGTTTATGAAGATGATGTGATTAAGAGAGTGTATAGTACATGATTACACGATTACACTCTGTGATACAGGCAGTCATAAATAAAACTTCAAATGGAATGGATGAATACTACTGCTCTTAAAAGATGTACTTGTTTAACTGAGAGCATAAAGAAGGAACACTATCAGTAGTCAGGGCTACAGGAAAACAAGTCCCCAGTAGTGGTTGGGTGCTGGCCAGGTGAGGTTTGGTGGGTTTGGCTTGTTGTGTAGACACATCACGGCCCTGCCTCTCCATCAGCATGGCGAACCAGTGGCTGGTCTCGTCTGGGGCCCCAGGGGGGCCTCAGTCTGGTTCCCTGACCACCGTGGACCACGGCTCCCCAGCCCTGTGTGCTCCCAGGCCTCTCCTCTTCTCCTCTTCTCCTGGGCGCGGGGCCCCCTGCCAGCTGGAGCAGGGCAAAGGCCCACACAGGCCAGACGCCGCGAGGGGCCTGCCCTCTCTCTCTCTCTCTCTCTCTCTCTCTCTCTCACACACACACTCTCTCTCTCTCTCTCTCTCTCTCACACTCTCTCTCTCTCTCTCTCTCCTGCCCCCGGGCCCCCATCGCTCCCTAAACCTCAGGCATCGCCACAAACGGCCTGCGCTCTGCCAACAAACACACAGCACAAACTCACAGTCTGAGCTCTTATTTTTGCCTCTGCTTCCAGTGCCCTGGTAAACATAGCTCAGTTGTAAACTTGGCGGGGGCGGCACGCCGTTTGACGAAGGCGGGATTCCACAGGCTGCTAAATCCGCCCCAGTTTTTCTGTTTTTGAGGCAGCGGTGATGTCATCTTTCTGTCTGTGGAGCAGTCATGGCGAGCCACGGTGTCAGACTGTGGCCGCGGCCACTCCGATTGGCTCCCTCGCCGGCGTGGGCGGGGGCGGAGGTTTGTGTGGGCGACCAATGTCATAACTCTGGGACTGGGCCCAAGATTGGGAAGAGGGGAATGTTGTCTGAGTGATTGGGTTGTACAGTATGCACGCCCTCCATCCATTTTCAGTTGGATATCTTCTGTTTTCACATGGTCCAAAAACAAATCCTTTTTTTTTCTACTTCTCGTCTTGTTGCCATAAATTCCCCATAATCTCAGTTGAAACAGAAGAGATTTTTTGACTTCAAAACATCAAAACGCCATTATCTGGTTGAATTATTCCCCTCCTTGATCACATTAATTTCGCTTGTCTTTGTGAATGTTCCTGATTGCCTTGAAAGCGATTGTAAAAGGGAATCCACTCTCGCAGTGTGGGGGGCTTCGCCTCGGTTGAGTACACGCATGTGACAAGCCGCGCTATTAAAAGCAGCAGTGGGCGTTCTGCTGCCCTGTGTTGTGGAGAATGTCTGTGGTGGCGGTCTGAAACCATAGGGTTTCACTTGTTATGATACCAAAGTAGAAAGGAATACATCTCTGTCTCACGTCACAGGCCTCAGAGTAAGCCTGCAGTTAGCAGCACGGCGAGCGCGTCTGTCAAACCAAGTCCTGTGGCCGTAACAGCAGAGCTAACAGTAACATCTGAGACTGCCCAGCTTACACAGTGTATTACACTGACAGTACAGTAACACATTAGCAGTGGAAGAGCTGAACTACATTACCCAGCAGCCCATAACACTTCATGTGTTGCCCTCTCTTCCTGGGTTATTAACACTCACAGAGATACAGTAACATTAATTGAAAAGCCAAACATACTTTATAGGCTAATACCGCTGTTGTAAGGTTGTTAATAGACATTATATAATGGCCTGTGATTGACTGTTTTTGACAATGAACCTGCTATCGTGACAGACGGTTTATTTTTTTTATTTTTTTTATATATATGTTTTTAGGGCATTTCTGCTTTATTGGGATAGAGATAGTAGAGATTGACAGGAAGGATGGGTGAGAGAGAGAGTAGGGATGACACGCAAGATATGTCGATGGCCGGAATCGAACCAGGGACCTTGCGATGACATGGTACGCGCCTTAGTGTGCTACGCCACTGAACGCCCCGACAGACGGGTTTCTAAGCAGGGAGGGTCTCCCCCTTCTCAAGCAGATCTACTCGTCACGAAAATGTGATTCCAAATCACCTCCGCCACACGATAACACGGTCTTATTCTTGCGTATTCTGTAAGGCCACTGATTTGTGACGCCCATCGATTTGATCTGAGCGCCACATGGAGAAGTCAGTCAGTCAGTCAGTCAGTCAGTCAGTCAGTCCGTGGTGCTGTGCAGGGCTCTGAAACTCTATCGCCCAACATCCTCAGTGATCTTAATCAAGTCTCAGATAGCACAGAGATAAAGCCAAAGGAGCTAAGCTTTTTGGGTCCTGTAAAATCTTTTGAGTGAACAAGGCTACCTTGAAAAAGAGATTCATATGCTGTAATTCTACATCTGTATTGTATAGGCTGCTTGCCTATACAAGAGGTCCTAAAGACCTAAAGACCTCTTCATCCCCACTACCCCCCTGTACAAGTTTCTCTCCTGTTAAACAAACAAAACAAAAAAATAAATAATATTTTTTCCTTCTTCTCGCATCGTGACTGCCAATGGCCCCTGGTTCGAGCATTGATTACTTTATCTTATGATGACTGATGGATAGATGATTGACTTACTTAAACAAATGTATTTGTTGTAAGTCGCTTTGGATAAAGGCGTCTGCTAAATGCCATAAATGTACAGTAAATGTAAATGTAAAGGGATTGACCTTATAGACCGCATGCAGTAGCACAACAACAGCGAAACCTCAGCGACTTTCAGTAGCCTACTTTGACAGTGTTAATCTCATCTACACGCTATTATTGTGGGACTGATCCAGCGGCCTCTCTTGCAACTCAGCTTGTGTTAGCCCTTTTTAACACTTCCAACCCTACACCCCAGCACCGTTAAGACGAATGTAACCCCCTCCTGGAGCGGGTGTCAAGGAGACCTGCTAGCATGTTGTCAACGAGCTATCTGGACCCCCCAGACAACAGCAGGGGAGAGGCTCCTGGAAGGCACTGGCAGCTGTATTCAATTGCAACTTTGAGGGGGAAAAAAGCCCCCCCAAGAGCGCTCTGGGGTAAGAGGGCCTGACGCTCTGACAGAGCGTCGACAGCGACAGAGATTTTTTTCCTCGGAAACACCCGTCTGTCCTCCCACCCACGGAGGCTCCCGCCGCTATCTCCAGGCGGATCACAGCCTGGCGACTGACCTTGTTTTTGTTATTATCATGGCCAAGACATTTTGTGTGTGTGTGTGTGTGTGTGTGTGTGTGTGTGTCGTTGCTGTGTGTGTGTGTGTATGTGTGTGTGTGTGTGTGTGTGTGTGTGTGTCTGTGTGTGTGTGTGTGTGTGTGTGTGTGTGTGTGTGTGTCATTACTGTGTGTGTGTGTGTGTTGTCATTGTGTGTGTGTGTGTGTGTGTGTGTGTGTGTGGGTGTGTGTACGTGTCGTTGCTGAGGATGCTGAGACACGCTGTAGCGATCAGTCAGCCGTGCAGCACGGCCCGGGCCTGATCAGTATCGCCGATGAGATCACGGAGCCTGTGTGTTGTGTTTGTGTTGAGGCTGTTTACACACACGCCTGGTCCTCCCCAGCCACAGTTACCCAAAGTAGGGAGGCCTAGACATAGGGTGGGGGAGGGGAGGGAGGGGAGGTGGGGGGGTTGATTGTTGGGTGGGGGGGGGGGTAGACAGTAGACAGTTAAAGGGGCTCCACCCAGAGACAGAGACAGCTCATGAGAATGACGCCATTTTGACTGGGATGCTGCTTTCCATGATGCGGCGCCGGCTTTCCCCACTGCGCCCCATTGATCATGCGGACCGGAGCGAGGTTGGAGCTGACAGGAGCCCCATGGATCGAGACGGCTCCTCATAGCACCTTTGATCATTCTCCCAACCCGGCCCCGTAGTCCAGCAATTTCTGTCTATGGTGAAGATAGATGCAACAGACCGAGAAATGTTGTCCATGTGAGCACAATATGTCCAGCAGGACTATGTGCCATAACTGAGTCACGTAACTGAGTCAATCATGAGTCACCCCTGAGACAGCAGTACAGTACGCAGATGAGAGGGGAGGTTGGTGGAGGTAGAAATCGGAGGACGGGCTCATTTGGATGGAATGGAATGCATTATAATGTAGCACGTCCTCCGATTTCTGCCTCCACCAGCCTCCCCTGGTAGAAGATCAACTGAGGTTCTATGTGGATGGTACGGTAGATAAGCTCGACACAGTTTTTTCCCACTGGAAGATAAAATCCCGGTCATTTGGGGATTCTTGACCCTGTCGCTGTTGCCGTGAACGCATTGTGAAACAGTGTTCTTGCAGTGAACTGTATTTGCCTCGTGTCTTTGTCTTTGCTTACTGATCTCAATGTACTGTAACCATGACCATTTCACGCGGTGAAGAGGGACTCTCAGGAATCTGATCGATTGGACACGGCAAGAACACAGAGTCCAAATTCCTGTTGATATCTGTTCACTGCATCTTGCCATGAAATGGTCCTCACGCTGCTCACTCAAAAGGAGCCGCAATAAATCAAGTAGAAGTTCCAGTTACAAAAAACATAGAAGAGGAACATGTGTGTGTACGTGTTCATGTAAGTTATCTGGCTGTATTTGTTATTTCATACAAAGGGATAGGAGATGTTTTGTTTTGAGTGCATGGTTGCCTCGTTATGGATGCAGGCGGTTCATAGCTACTTCAGTCAGTCTTACTAAAGGCCTAACATGAAGAAAACCCCCTCACAATTTTCTAACATAACCAATTTCTTTTTTGGGCGTAGTAGTATTTCCTTTCAGTACAATCAAGTTGTTTAAAACACAGACATAAAATGGCTGACTTTAGTCCTGTTTTGACGCCAGTAATATTCGTTGGGAGGGTCTGTTACAATAAAACGTTTCCTCTGTAGTCTGTAGTAGAGGAAATCAAAGCGCACTCCAATATAACTTGGTTTCTTTGCTGTGATTAATTAACCTAATTGCGCTCATTTTCCCCCTGTGTTAACTGATGTAGAGTGTATGGAGCCATACTCATCATCTATACTGTAGCCTCTGTTCGCTGCGCGATGGCAAACGGCAACTTCTGGAACATACACTGGCCCTTGAAACCACACAATAAAACGGGTAACGTGCAGAAAAAGGGCAATAAAATATAATCGCCTGTTTATTTTTTGACGGTTTTACTTTTTCTGTCCTTCTTCCCCTCTTGCCGTTTTTTGGCCTTTATACACACAGGCAACATTTAGGAATATCCCTAAGAGGGACTGTAAGTACACCGACCCACGTCTGAGATTCACATGGACACAGAATCTCCAGGAATTTGATCACTGGACCTTTTTTTCTTTTGGAATTGATATCGATTTTATTTTTTTATTAGTATGATGACACCAGTCAGTCCAGGTATTGCTGCTCCTCCTGGCTTCTTATTGAAGATTACAATACATAATTGTCAATTAACTGTTGAGGTACTACCATAATGATATGACATATACCATTAAGCAGACGCCTTTATTCAAAGTGACTTTCTGTACAGAACAGTGAGTGCGTCCATTTTTATATACAGTATATGGTTCCTGAGGGAATTGAACCCACAATCTTAGTGTCACGAAAGCCATACTGAGCCACACAGGAACAGAAGAGCCTTAAAAAAAGCCTGTTGCTCCTCCATTGAAGACCATTGCATCAGCTCACTATGGCATGGAGTTTTTGTTTTAGGGAAACATTACTTTTGTAATTCAGCATTTTTAAATTGTTGTTAACATTCTTAAGCACAAGCAGACAGCATAAACAACCAACAAATGTCAATATGTCAACACATGTTTACATAAATCTAATTGAAGGAGAACAAATTGAAACAAAAGTGCAACACAGTAAATAATAAAAAAAAAACTTAAAATCAAACACTAAATAAAACTAAATCACAGTCCAGTGGTTGCATGACAGAAGAGTGAAAGAAATACTTTTGTGTTATAGGCTCTGGCAAGCATAATGACTTGCATGTTATTTTGCCTTTGTACTTCTGCTGTATATGGAGTTGAATGTTTGTCTGTGCTGTTTGTTGCACTTCCAAGTAAGATGCTATGTCTCTCAAAGCTTAGCTTACCTCATGTGACTCTGCTAATATACTGTGTCATGCTTACATTGTTGGCTCCCCGGTTCAGTTGTGTCCTGTAGGCCTTGCATGTGGCCTTCGTGTTGATCCAAGTTACTATATTGAATATCATAGTAACACTACATACTATATTAGACAGAATATGCTTACCCATGTTCTATCTCTTTAATCTTATCTTTTTGGCATAAGAGTTAGAAAACCCCTGATATGTATACAAAAGATTGTTCACAGGTCGTAATCAACATTGAAAAAAAAAAACCCATACATATTTCCTCATTATTTTAATAGCAGCCGTTTAGGGTTTTTCGGTTAACTAACTACTTGGTAAGACGTCACGTTCTATTAAAACCTCCTTGATCCCATCCAGTTCGATAATGCATTCCAGAGTTCTGGAAAGATCTCAAGGTTACCCTTAGTCTTGGAACCGAACTGCAAGTGAGAGCGCTAACAACAGTGCGTGCAAAGTGTTTTCGCTGTTTTCGCTGCACAGACATTCCAGAAATGAGGGGATAATGCATACTGTAGCCATTCGGTCTAATGTTCAAATTGCTTATCTTAAAAGAGACCCAAAACCACTCTTTTTTCCTCCTTTCAACACGTTGAGCTCAGTGAATGATGTTACTATTGATCTTGAGCCAGTCTGCCAGTTCTCTCTCTCTCTCTCTCTCTCTCTCCCTCTCCCTCTCCCTCTCCCTCTCCCTCTCCCTCTCTCTCTCTCTCTCTCTCTCTCTCTCTCTCTCTCTCTCTCTCTCTCTTTGAGAGCCCAGAGACCATTTCTCACAGCACTGATTGAAAGCCTCCCCAGGTTGTGCTTGTGTTGAGTGGTAAGACAAAGTTTAGTCTTGGATTATTCTCCTTTCAGCCCTGAGCTTTTAGACCCATTCTTCTTCTTCTCTCCCATGTAGACCTCCAGTATATTATTCGCATTCTTCTTCTCTGTGTCCTTTTATTCACATAGAAGGCCTCCTTCCCAAGAATGTAGAAGGAAGCAGTGGTGGTTGTGTGGTTATATCTTTGAGTTACAATCTTCTCAATGAAATGAATACTTGGTCCTAACCCTAACCCTAACCCTCCCCTTCTTAGGTCCAGCCAACCGCAATCATGGAGCATCTTTCAAAACCATGACAACATTAATCTTTGTTAAATGGATAATGCATAAGAATGTTGCATCACAAAGAAGTATGTTGCATCACAAACCCTTCCTCCTCGGGTGACGTCATTTGTGTACAGTACACAAATGATGATAATAGCCATAATCGCACACCACAGATCAAGTTCAGACTGGATACATACAGAATGATGTCAACTTTAATTCTTTGTCAAGTTCTTTGTCTGAACTTGAGGCAGGCGGGGGGGGAAGAGGGGGGGGGGCAGCGCTGGGTCACTTCTACTTTTCCATGAACTAGCAGGCTCAGGAGGGATGGAGAGATGGAAGGATGGCGGGAGGGATGGATGAAGTATCCAAGCATCCACTGCCCCGGGTGCCGCGTCTGCGTCTGCGATCCAAAACAACCTAAATCTGATCTCTTGGACGACAGGGGAAAGGGGAAAAAGGGTATACAGCGCAGCACATGCATAAAGCTTTCAACAGGGCCCTCTCTCCCAGGGCCAAAGTGGATGGTTTCCTCGGCACTTACGGGTAACAGCCTGTCTCTGGCTCATGTCTTTATTGCAAGATGCTAAATGCATTTTCAGCACTGAAATACATGATGAAATACGATAGCCGTAGGTGCGTGTCGTGTATTTTTAGAAAACGTGTATCGAAGTCCATGCTACTGTACACACGAGCGGAATGAGGTTTCAGCGAAGGATAGGTGGTGAATTCAGACGTGCTGAAAGGATAACAGTATCTTGATGACGCCAAGGGATGTATGTCAAATAGGCACACGTCATATTGCTAAGAGAGAATGGAAAACCTTTCTTCTGAGATTTTGAAAGAAAAAAAAATTGCTTACAATTGCCTTGTTTGCTCTGGCTGTGAAGCATAATGGCTGAGAAGCTTAGGGAAACACAGTTTTTTGTAGCCAGTTCCATTTTTAGCATGACCTATATTTATGTAATAAATTCTGACATGTTTTGAGTAGACAAACCCAATTCACCGGGATCATTAGTGAAAGATTTAAGGGTTGTGCTAAATCAATAAATCAAAGCATGGACAGCAAGACTGAAAAATACGACAGTGTGATTTACAGGAACTAAGTTAATTCAATTTCACAGAAAGAGAAAACAGATAATGAACATCTGCATTTGACTTTCTCAGGAGGAGGGCATGAGTGAGGACCATCGCATGGGTTTTTTTCACCCAGTACAGGCGGACACTGTTCAGCCCCTTCACAGATGTGCTACTGCAGTAGTTAGCTAAACGAGCATGAGGTGGCGTGAGCTTAGCCCTGCACTCCTAGACAGAGCTGTTTACCTAAGTTTCTCTGCCAGGGATTTTCATAAAGCATGATCAGAGCATCCATTCTCTCTCTCTCTCTCTCTCTCTCCTCTCTGTTTCTCTGTTTCTGTCTGTCTCTCTCTCTCTCTCTCTCTCTCTCTCTCTATCTCTCTGTGGCTCTCTTTCTCTCTCTCTCTCTCTCTCTGTCACTCTCTTTCTCTCTCTCTGTCACTCCTCTCTCTCTCTCTCTCTCTCTCTCTCTCTCTCTCTCTCTCTCTCTCTCTCTCTCCCTCTCTCTCACTCTCTCGTGCCCTGGGGCCTCCTAGGTCCTCCTCAGTGAAATGGGCCCTCACCCGGGACCAGAGGCCACGTAGATTCACCTCCGGAGCATGGCTCTAGTTACAGAACACACAAGAGAGTGTCCACAGTTGGTAAAATATGATCGCTTTGATGCGTTTGTTTTATGTGGGTTAATTCTTTCAACAGAGGGCCCGTGCTGAAGAGTGACACATCGCTCGTCTTGTGATAAGCACATTGTTTCCATTGTTTTACATTGTTTTCCAACGCTCACGCCAAAGCACTTCCCTCACAAGTGTCATCGACCCCGTGGGATTCCAGGAATACGGTTGACAAAGCAGCCTCAAGCATTTTCCAAAGCTAGATAAATCGACATTTGGAAACAACTATTTAATTTATTTTTACTTGGCCTTATTGATCACAGTATTCATAACGATAAACCCACTCGTAAATATTTGGTATTTAACTGATTGAGAATGTTATGGGCCAGGAGTTTTTCCCCTACATTTATGGTTTCATAAATGGTTTTTATGGTAGTTTCATAACCTGGCGTGGGGCTGCGTTGTATTTTCAAAGCTTGACTGACTTCTGAAGTCCGCCGAATTCATGATATTTACAGAAGCTCAGCTTAGAGCAACTCAACCTTTTCTCCAAGGTCCCCTGTTCGCCAGAGGGGCTTACACTGTCCTGGATCCACACCTGAACCTATGTTTCTTTCTCCCTTCGACGTAATACACAAAAGAACACTTGACGTAGAGTAAACCTGGTTTATTTTGGTTTCTCCTTCCTACTAGGCAGCCGCCTTGC
>NC_139674.1:13033215-13035715 GCF_951799395.1 Argentina silus
CCTAAGGGGAAGATTTTGTTTGTGACACGATGGACTTTAGGTCGACTGTACGTGACTTGTTCTAAATAAGCAATACAACTTTCTAGTTCATGTTCTCATTTACTTTTCTTTGCCCTTCATTTTTGGGATGGTCGAATGACAACGATAATCTAACCTCCTCTGGGAAATAAGTTAGTATCATCAATAAGATTTACTACTACATACAGTACCAGTAGGAAAGGCATACTGTCTCATAGACAGACAACATGTTATGGGAAGTGTATTATGAAGGTATATCATGACAGTATACCACATACAGTACATTAGGCCTAATGATACATGCCTTTAGGCCTCATTAGTTATAATCCGTTATATATACTGTATGTGTGCCCCATAGAAAGTGTTCCCCGGCACAGGATGACTGGAGGTGCACACAGTTCCTACCATTGGCCCGCTGTAACCCCTTTAGTCTCCGTAGTTTAGCCAGCCAGCCGGAGAGGTTTAGCACTACTCTTTCTAACCGCTAACCCCCAATGTTGGCCCTCTCTGGTATGTAAACACTACGTTAGTCACAGCCCACGGTGATCCACAGTTTCCAGGGCTCCATGGGGAGGGAGAGCCTTTGCCACCGGGGGCGTCTGACTGTATGACTAATGAGAGTGTCATTAAGCCTGTTGATTTTCAACAGGCAGGGCAGTGGCTTCTCCAGTGTAGGTAGTAGACCTTGGCGTGGAAGAGGCCCTACTGGTCCGGCCCGACCGACGGCTAGGCTTGTGTTGTTGTTTATAGTCTCCCAATGGTTCATGTTAGTGTTGGGGGTTGAGGGTTGAGGAAAAACCCAACCCCAGACCGACTGGTCTTCAGGGGCAAAGTCTTCCCTGAATCAGGGTGTCATTAAGTATGTTGATTTTCACAGGCAGGCTGGCAGTGGCTTTTTCCAGTGTAGGTAGCTAGTAGGCTTTGGCATGCGTTGGTCATTCAACCTTTCATTGGTTATGTTAGCCATTAGAGTTGGGAAAAACTGACCGTACAGTAATCCAGGAGGATACAGTCTATAATACGGCAACATCTCTACTGGCCTAAGGCGTCTCCCGCTGAAGCATTTGTCCCTCATTGGCTCATCCACGTCCACCACCACCACCACCACCACCATCACCACCACCAGACAAAGAGTTTCAGCCTCAGCTCTCTCTCTCCTCACCCTGGATGATTAACCAGTGTCTACATTTTATGCAATCCCCACTGTAAAAGCTGACCCCAGGCTGGGCGTGGGCGGCGTGTAAAGAGGGGTTTTATGGCGAGGTTTAAATGGCATTAGAGTGATCAGACGGGGTGTGCTGTGTGAGGCTTGATTAGGGGAATAAACCCAGGAGAGGGCCAGGAGAGGGCCAGGAGAGGGCCTGACCGCAGCCTGTCAGCAGCACTTTGTCCGGGGATAAATAATAGGGAACAAGGAGCCATTTAGTAAAGACACCATTGTTCCTGAGTAGACATAAGTAAGTTTCACACTCTTCTGTCATAGGAGGGATATTTATTCCACTACTAGTTTCATTGTTACAACTGGACTGGGGCTGAAACGTAGCCCGAACGATCATTTGAGTAAGCATTTCTTAGGGCTTATTATTTGCTACAATGATATTCAACTGTTAAAGAGTGTTCGTTGTTCAGCTGTTATTGGCAAAGATCTTGCGTAGACCTACAGTGCCTTCAGAAAGTATTTAGACCTCTTCACTTTTTACACATTTTGTTGTGTTATAGACTCAATTGTGTTATAGACTCAAATCGACACACAATACCCCAGAATGACAAAGCGAAAACAGGTTTTTAGAAATGTCAGAAAATGTATTAAAATTGAAATGCAGAAATACCTTTAAATATTTCTGTATTTAAATTTTAATACATTTACTGACACTTCTAAAAACCTGTTTTCGCTTTGTATTTCTGTGTTTTGTGTGTGGATTGATGGCAAATTCTTTTAATTTAATCCATTTTAAATTGAGTCTATAGCACAACAAAATGTCGAAAAAGTGAAGGGGTCTGAATACTTTCCGAAGGCACTGTATATCTTTAATCTTTAAAACTTTCATGAATCCTATATCAACTGGTGGATATTTGCACCCCCCCCCCCATCACCCCCCCCCTTCAGTCAGTCAGTCAGTGCGGCCCCAGACTCCACATCCCCCAACATGAGTCTCCTCAGGTTCCCCTCTAATGACTCTGGTTGTGGGATTGTAGAACTTGGGCGCTCTCATATAAAGGCTCCCCTGCTCACATACCCAGATTTGATGGGATTACAGTCGCGCTTGTTTGTTTGCAGTCAGCGTTTCCTCCTCAATTACAATGATTTCACCACATTCTGGCGTGCGCTGTGGGCCCTAAGCGCCCGGACTGTTACAGCCTGTGACACTTTTACACTTTGAATGGCCAAAAAGCACAAGGGAAAGCACGACTCCTAAGCTCCCCTTAGCCCTGCGGAGGGAGGCAGCGAAAGAGTAGACTTATTTAATTGAAAAGCAAGTAC
>NC_139674.1:13040715-13050715 GCF_951799395.1 Argentina silus
GATAGGGAAAGAGAGAGAGAGAGAGAGAGAGAGAGAGAGAGAGAGAGAGAGAGAGGGGAAGTTTCAGTCCCGGCCGGTTAAGTGTGGATGATGGAGCAGAAATGGATACCAGTCACCGCCACACTGGGTGGTGGAATCGGTATCCAAGGATGCCAATGCTTTACACTATAATACCGGCAGTATAAAAGCAATAATGGTCTCGAATAAGAGGTGTTTTGATAACATTAGTCCTTGGCTGCAGCAGGTAGCAGCAGCAGATCATAGGTGAGTGTTTATCTAGAGAGTTGTGGCTTGTCCAAGAGCTAATAGAGGGTCTGTTGCTCCAGCCCTGGAGCTGGGGTTTCCGAACGCAAAAAGAAAAGTTTTGACTTCCACTCAGGAAATAATTAGACTCATTTCCTTCGTTATTGGCGGGGTCAATCTGCCAAGACAGTAATGGAAGTTCTGTGTCATGTTTTCTCTCCATAAATGGATGCTGTGAAGAAAAGAGCTTAGCGAGGATTTACTGATGCACTGTCCCCCTTTTTCTTTATTTTTATGTTATGCTGTCAGAGAATCGAAGCGAGTGCATCTCAAAGAAGCACAACGTCGACCCAGAACTTTAACCCCTAGCACTGACCGTGAGTGCTAGACTCAGCTACTGAACCTTGACAAGAAGATGGATGAAGATGGATGAACTGTGGTCGAACAGGAACTGAAAGTCCTCCATCCATATTGTATATTCAAGCAAAATCACAAGAGGTGTTCGTGACTGGTAACTGTTCTATTGTCAGAGTGAACTCGTCATTAAGGGTGGAATCCTAACTCAAGATCCGCTTGTGTAACTCTGACATTTGCTTAAATCTTGCATTCGTGTCAATGGGAAATTCTGCCGTGATTCGAGTTCGGATTCCACCCTCAGGGCGGATAGTATTTGGATTGCACTTGAGTCATGTAAGGTTGGTTTCCCGGACACAAATTAAGCCTAGTCCTAGACTAAAAAGCATTTTGTATGGAGAACTGCCATTCAAAGTGTCATTTAGGCCAGGACTAGGCCTAATCTTTGTCCGGGAAACTGCTCCATAGAGTTATAAATATGGTCTACACGCCTATGATCGCATAAAAAACAAAAACTATGAACAAATTAATGAAAAAAGCAGAATGTCTTTGTGATATAAAAGCCAATATTTGATTCAGTATTGGGAAGTGCCTGGCAAGCAGTGAGGATTATGATAGGAAAATCCCCGAGTTCCAGAAGGTTCTCCTCACCTCTTCTTCCTCAGACCAGTGAGAGAGCCCCTCAGTGGCATACCGGTCCATTTTACTGACAAGTGAAAGGGTTTATTACCCTACACTTAACCCGGGGTAGCAATCTAGCCATATCAAAGCCTAACCTACTGAAACGTCTGCTTTTCATATATATATATCCCTCCTATTGTACTGAAATTTGAAATATATTGGTATGGTTAAATTTCCATCTGTCTTTATACTGTACCTTTAAGAAACGTTGGAGCACAGCATATCATCCCATGTCTGTTAAATGTAATATCAATAGGTGTAAGAATGGGGCTGTTGAAATGGACTCGGGCACATAACTGTCTGGTGAATAATTCAGCTTTAGGGTGTGCTATAAATCTCCTGGTCGCCGCTTAGGCAGGATAGGAAATATATGTGGCCGTGAGTGTGCGTGCGTATGTGTGTGTGCGCACGTTTTTGTGTGTGAATGTGAACGTGTGTGTGTCTCTGCGTGCGTGTGTGTGTGCCTGTGTGTGTGTGTGTGTGTGTGTGTGTATGCATTTGTCTGCATAGGTTTGCACACGTAGCATTTACATTCACACACTAAACACACGCCTCATAATGACGTTGCCTGTTCGCCCCGCCCCTCCCTGTCAGAAGACCCGCAGTACAGCAGCAGCCTAATTATTTATCACTGTTTCTTGTCTCAGCGTGCTTTGTTTTCCTTTGCAGAAGAATGCCCTGAGAAACAGCAGTTCCCCACTCACACACACCACTGTGTGTCCTCGTCTGAACCAAGGCTGAGAGAGCAACACGGCAATGGCCAACATCCTGACTGGACCCCCATCTCATATACAACAGGCCTCATTCCATCTCATATAGAACAGGCCTCATTCCATCTGCACCCGCACCACTCTACTGCAGTAGCTACCGACCGACCGCCCGACCGCCCACCCGCTCGCCCGCCCGCCCGACCTATCTACCTACCTACCTACTTACCTACCTACCTACCTACCTACCTACCTACCTACCTGACGGTGCACAGGGTTGGAATCCTACTGCACTCGTAGAATTAGAATGATTCATTAGAATTGGAATGATTAGGATGATTCATTAGAATTGGAATGATTAGGATGATTCATTCTGATTGTATGACGGCACCTCACTCCACTCTGGTGCATCCTTACCCTGCATCCTCTATGCCAGACCCCTAACGGGTTATGCATGAAGTTTGGAACAAATAAAATTGTTCAGGTAAGGAATAGGCAGGACTTTGTTATGCTCCACAGGTTTTCTAAATTAGAGCTTCTAGTTTTCTTATTTTAGCCAATTTTCAGACCATTTGATGTGGAGATATTAGTTTCCCTGATGTTTCCTACTGTAAATTCTACTGAGTCACAGACCGTATTGAGTCGGACAAAGTATTTATTATAATGGGGAGGGAGGAGTTGATTTACAAAACTCTCCCCTGACATTTTCCTGATTTAATTTTCAGCATAAAATTCCAACCATTTTCCATCGCAAATCAATTTACTGGGATTATGGTATGTCCATCAAATCACTGGAAGAGGTACAGTAGCTGTAGGGGGAAAAAGCTGTTTTGAAGTTCAAGCTTGCACGGAAAATAAGATCCAGTCGAAATAGGTTTGGAAGCATTATTGTCCGTCTTATTCAATCTATTTACACCCATCAAGCACCGTCACCGGGATATGAACAGATACAAACGTGTTACTGTAGGACGGGCCAGACTTTGTTACAGAGCATCTTAATCATGCTAACTGGAGTAACTGTCTTTGTGAATGAAGGGTGCACTGATATCTACCGTACCGATGAGATGGTGGCTCAGGTTTAAGACGTAGGCTGCAGCAGGGCCGTAGTGTGTGTTATAATGGCTATACCATCCCCTGTGTGGTGTAATAGATCTGCAGCTGCAGTTACACATTTCCTTGTTGTGACTCTCTGTGGTTGTAAATTGTTTTAAAATGTCTTGAGGAAGGCGAGTGAAAAATTGGGCTGAACATTTCGGTGGAGGGAGAAGCTTGTTCAGCTTTTCTCCATATGTCCCTGGATATGTGAGAACTCAATCATATCATTGCTACTTTATGAGTGGAGTTCATACATTAGAAATGGGGGCAGTTTCCTGAACATAGATTAAGGTGGTCCTGGACAATATCACACTTCCAATGGAGAATCTCAATGGAGAAAGATGCTTTTTAGTCTGGGATTAGTCTTAATCTGAGGCGTGGATTATGTATTAATTGAAAGAAGATCAAACAGTACAGTTGAGTTCCCCTTTGTCAAATTCTTTTGTTTGAAATGATGAGGAACAAATGAGGAACTTTTTATTCAAATGTTATATGTAGCCCTATGGAAATTAGGCCTAACTATTAAAAGTTCATGTGTTGAATTATTTACATGATGTGAAATGTATTTTGTTTTATTCTATACTATGTTCACAATGCTGGCAATATTGTAAAAGAATTTACTTTTGATTTCTGTGAGAAAATATTCAAATATAACGTTTGTGCATTTTGTTTATTTTCATAAGCCAATGAAAGGGTGAGTTGAAGGTGAGGTGTCAGGTGGAGGAGAAGGAGACGTTAGTTGGGAGAAGGAGAAGAAAGAGAACGGATGTAATATACTGCTGGCTGTGAAATCTAATAGTGTGGAGATAGGTAGCCCACTTATTTCTTGTTTAGAACAAGGTAATGCGAGTACACAACCCGTGAACTCTACAAGTTACTACGTTCGGCGTATGACCTGTTTAGGAACACTTTCTCTGTAGAGGAGTAACCGTTCCGACGGTCAACCAACTGGATTAGCCTAGCCTAGCTCAGAAGTGAGATAGCTAGTCTTTCTTCGGAGGCTTATGGGCTGTGTGTTCGACCAACACGGGGGTTCAAAACGTCGGTAGCCACCGGGAGAGACAGTAGTACCAAAGAGTCCTGCCGTTGGAGAAAACTACCCAGGTTGCCGAGAGAGGAGCTTCGCGAGGCGGCCGGCTCAAGGAACTGGCGGTTGGTGTTGGTCGTCCAGCTCGTGAGAGTGAAGGAGCCGCCATTTTAGGGTGAGCTACTACGCACTCGAGCTACACGCGCCAGGCCTGCAACGCACTGGACGTTGGTATTGTGTCGTAGTTATCTTTGCCGGCTTTAGTATAGGTTTTAGTTATTTTAATTGAGGTGTACAGTCTTTACCATTTACATTTTGATATTTGTATGTGTATGTTAAGTGTTGTTGTATTTCATTTCGTGTACTCTATTTTGGGGATTTAATATCAGTAAAAGAGATCTGATTTGAATAAAATAACAAAAGACAAGTTATTGGTGGGACTGTGTTAATATATAATAGACAAAGTAAACACATAATAATAGGTAGAGATACCATTTTATTTAAAGAATTCAGGTTAGCCACCCCTATTAATTGCTCAGACCAGCAAAGGGGCGCTACATATATTTTTATAGAGAGATTACTTATCGGTGTCAGGCTAGGCATGAGTTCCCTAAAAGTTTTGCAGTTTAATTTTTCAGTAGGCAATGGCTTTAAGATGATCTTAGTGCTGCTAAGCTTTTGGGAAACTAAACCACCACCTCCTTCAGACCCTAGTTTAGATTTTTCTCGTAGAACCTCCTCTGTGCACCTCTCCACATCTGTCCTGCTCAGTCTGTCGTGGCGTGTGGGACCTCTGTCCCTACAAGCCCTGGAACAACTTGACATATTCTGCCCTTTGCTGTCCAAGCAGCTGTAATGAGAATTTACTGCATCCTGCATGTAATAATCTCGTAATCCTTTCCTCCCTGTATGTGCCCTCAAGTGGGAGTGGTCCATTCGTGCACCATTCCAAACCGTCATGGGCACTGCACATCCCCAGCTGAGCTCTCTCTTTCTCTCTCTCACTCTCTCTCTCTCTCTCTCTCTCTCTCTCTCTCTCTCTCTCTGTGGGCTCTGCCCTGTCTGTCATTGGAGTGTCTAAGGAGACATACTCAACCAGCATTCCATTAAACCTACTGTAACCATCATGTTTCAGCTGGGATCAGCCTTTTCTTCACCTCTGTTTACAGATCAGTATGAGTATACTCATATATGCCACTTCACAGATACTTTTATCCAAAGCCACTTACAGTACAATAAACGCATGTGCGAATGGTCCCATCCGGGATCGAACCCACAACCTAAGCAGTGCTAGTGCCCATGCTCAATCGATTGAGTCACGCAGGACCACGACCACCGTTAGGCAGTGCATACACTGGGAAATGCTGCAGGATCCCTCTTTTCCAATAGATCTGTCATGATATCCATGTTAACGGACAGCTCTGCAGACCTGCCTTCAGCCTCTGGTCATTATCATCCCCAGAAGCATGAATCCTGGACACCGCCGATGTGCCGATATCTGGTTCTACTCAGTGGGCGTTGAATGATGATTGGTCAGATGGAAAGATGCTTCCATTACCCACAGGGTTATGCAGATGTGACCCTGGCTGGAGTATTGATTGCAGTTTCCATCTGTTGTGCGTTTGGTGTGTGATATTATTGTGAATTACTCCCTTTGTTGTGTCTTGTTTTCCCCCCGTCCATGTTCAGGCTATTTCCATGAGTCACCTAAACTCCTTAAACGCTCCGATCGGGCGCCAAAGGCATTATGACATACAGGCAGATGTGGTGTTTACAGTGTGTATTTTTCACATCAATAACAACAACTGATTGATTGTCTCTTGACGCTAAGATTAGGGATTAGTGATATGTGCATTGGATTCATTTGATATTTCGTTTGTCATTTTGTAAGTTTGTAGACTGTTTGTAGATGATAAAACTATCATTCATGAGTAGTAGTTGTCATTTTGCTTACAGTGGGTTTGTGATGGTGTTTAGAGTATAAGCTCAGATCTCCCTCCACTATATTGTGTATGTATATATGTATATATGTATATATATATATGCATTGATATGGACTCCTAACACAATTCAAAGCAGGTGGTAGTACTTTAGTTACTATGTAGTTACCGTGTCATTGCTGGTGATTACTGTTTTGAGACTAGTCTAGTCTAATCTAGCTATTGTATCAGATGTGACTGTTCAACTAATGACTGTCCTGCTGTCAACAGCATATGAGTATCCATGTGGGCCTGTCTGTGGGCCTGTCTATTGAGCTTATTCACTTTGACACAGTGACAACAGAACAACATCATTTTCACTTGGTGTTATTATTCAAAGCAGCCTTTTGGTTCCCACCAAACTATTATTTTTAAAACCGCCAGAGAGAAAACAATTTAATTAGATATTCTATTGTGTATGGCGAAGGGACATTGAGTACTGTACTGTATGTTAAACCCGGTAATTCATGGGAATGAGAAAGAACAGTGCCCACATGGGACTAATTTATCCTACTAGGAGTTTATGTGGTGGGTCTGTGTTGTTAACACGTTGTTTTGCTCGAGATTTGAATTCTGAGATTTGAATTCTGATTCTGATTGAGTAGGGGAACGTGCCAGATGATAGAGTATACATACAGTATACTGTACACCAGTGGAGACCAGAAATCGGGTAAATTGTAATGCACGGAACGGAATGGGGAATGGTATTCCCCATTCTGTTCCATGCATTACATTGAGCCCGTCCTTCGATTTCTGTCTCCACCTCCCTCCCCTGCTGTACACCCTGCGGTTGAAGACACATTCTAAATATCACCACATATTAGTACATGGAAAGATCTGTCACTGATCCCCCAGTATGAGCCATGCTGTATGTGTCAGAGTGTCGTATAGATGGCACTGCGTTACTCCTCTCTGGGTGGGTGGGTGGGTGGGTGGGTCAGAACCCTGAGCCTCTTTATGCCGACAGCAAGTAAAAAAAAACCCCCAAAGGGCTTTGAGGGCGTCATGCCAGGGTCTGCTTTGAGTTTTGGGAGCGTTTTCTCGTAATTACTTTGTCTCGACATTGAAAAGGAGGGGTAGGTGGGTGTGGGTGTGTGTCTTAAAGAGCGTGGTACCAAATTAGCGTTACAGGCAGTGTCTGTTTGTGTGTGTGTGTGTGTGTGGGGGGGGGGGGGGGGGGGGCGGTTGGCTTCTCAGCTTCATCTCCTCAATCAAAGAGAACTTTACTGGGGTCTCGCCTCCCTGATGGTTCGGGTGCTTGCTGTTGTGACGGTGTTTGCCCCGAGCCGGGATTCAAAGCCCCTTTTTTCTTTTTCTTGAAACAGAGAGAGAGAGAGAGAGAGAGAGAGAGAGAGAGAGAGAGAGAGAGAGAGAGACATGCTAAAAATAAACAGTGGCTTTTAAAGAGTGCGGCTTTTAATGGCAGTGCGTAAAATTCTGCTGTGTGTTAACAGCCTCGCTGAGGCGAACCAGAACACATGCCGTAGCGGCCCCAAAACAAATTGGGACAGCAAATAAAGCGACCCGCTCCGTCGCATTGGTGGCTTTATCACGTAGGTGGCATTCTTTGGTGTGTTTGATCAGGAGAGCGCCGGGGTGGCGGCCTACAAAGCAATGACGCCTGCTCTGATGCGCAGAGGGGGACTCCCAGGGTGCAACGTGACGCACTCCGTAGACCCCCCCCCGCTCTGTGATGTAGACCCCCCCCCCCCCCGCTCTGTGATGTCACCCGACCACCTATCAGCCTCTGTCTTACCGTGTCACCGTCACCTCTCACTATTCACCTTTAAATACAGTTATCATGGTCTCACTGTCCGTGTGTGTGTGTGTGTGTGTGTGTGTGTGTCTGTATGTGTGTGTGAAATTTCTTGCATGCCTGTCTGCCTGCCTGCCTGTCTGCCTGCCTACCTGTCTGTCTACCTGTCTGCCTGTCTGTCTGTCTGTCTGTCTGACTGCCTGTCTGTCTGACTGCCTGCCTGCCTACCTACCTGTCTGTCTGTCTGCCTGTCTGTCTGTCTGTCTGTCTGTCTGTCTGACTGCCTGTCTACCTATCTGTCTGTCTGTCTGCCTGCCTGTCTGTCTACCTGTCTGCCTGTCTGTCTACCTGTCTGCCTGTCTGTCTGACTGCCTGTCTGCCTGTCTGTCTGACTGTCTGTCTGTCTGTCTGTCTGTCTGTCTGTCTGTCTGTCTATCTGTCTGCCTGTCTGTCTACCTGTCTGCCTGTCTGTCTGCCTGTCTACCTGCCTGTCTGCCTGCCTGCCTGGGGTGCAGGGTGGGGATGAAGATGCAGACAGGCAGGGAGGCAGGAAAACAGCCTTGCCAAGTCTGAGATAATCAGGGGAAGGTGAGGCACATAAAGCTGGATCAAAGTGGCAGAGCCATCTGGCACCTTCACAGGCATGCTGACACGCATCACAGACATGTGTAATTGGCAGCGCGGAGGTCCCTCAAATTATACCCCCTCTCACTTTTCCACCAGCATGGTTGATGATGATGATGATGATGATGATGATGATCCTAATGGTGAAAAGTGGGGGATGACTGACGTGAAGTAAATCAACATGAGTGAACGCCTGGAGAAATACATTTCTGATCAATGGTTCGCTTTTGTAATTACGCTTCATTTCTCGACAACTTTGAGGCCCTCGGGCTGTGAGTCAGTAGAAATAGCATGTGCCATACAGTAAGTGCTCCACAATGTAATTACATCATAACTGCAATGCTCAAAAGGGTGGGCCAAGATGAATTGACAGTGTACGGAAAGATAACATATTACAAGAAACCGCATTTAAGCACGTACAGCAAGACAATTAGTTTAACCGTATGACACGAAACAAGGAGTCGACTTCTATACATTGAAATGGAAATGTGTGGGCTACAACCACAATGCAGGTTTCCTGTGGCGAGGCAGGGTTTGTTTGAATCTGGCCTCTTAGCCTGCTCTTGTTGAGGTAATAGCATCCTCAAAGGCCCTGCGCTTCGCTCAGCACAGTGGAATGCCCATTACCTTGCGGTCACGCGTCTCTGTGTCTCTTACAACGTCTGTAGGATGTTGGAGCGCGACCAGCTCCTGACGCGCTGACTCAGCCAGGTATTCCATCAGCCACCATATGGCTTTTGAAGTTATGGGTGGGTGGGTGGGTGGGAAGTACGGCAAATGATCCCTCCCTCACCCCCCCTACCTTCCCCCACCCCCTTACTCCCCCCCCTCCCTCACCCCCCAGACTCACCCCACCCCCCCTCCCTCCCTCACCCCCTCCCCTCCCTCACCTCCCCCCCCCGGGCCTTTGATGGGAATGGCAGGGCCTGAGAATGCAGCACCAGCCGGTGTGATACTAGGTTTCCTGTGTGGGCCGTCTCAAAATGGCTTTTCGCCGCGGGGGATCGAGGCTCTCTCTTCCTCCTCTGTTTACGATCGTGACGACAAATGTTGCATACAGTCGGCCGATTTAGAAACTTGTGTTTTACATTTTTGTTTTTTAAAAGCTCACATGCATCACAGAAATGTCACTCTCTGAGGTTAGGTTTCTATGTTTAATGCGGGCTGGCCTAAATATACAGTTGCCATTTCTGTCACTTTGTCTTTTTTTTCCTTCCCTCATGGCCGTAAACAATGAAATGTCAAAATGTAAAAGCTTTTTTTGTTTGTGGCCTCTGGAGCCTGGCGCAGCAGCAACAGCAACAGCAATGCAGCATCATATTGTTTCCGCCAGTCGTACATGAAGTAAATGGATATTTTGGATTCGTCACGCTGTGAGGCCCGTCCGCCCACGGCTGTAGCAGGGATGCGGCGTCTCGCTTGATGATGCGGCCGGTTGCAGTGATGCAACTGTCCCTGCAGGAGGGCGTGGTCCCTGGCCACAAGGTGACGTACTTCGCTGGGAACCTCTTCTCTTTCCCTCCTCTCGTGGCCG
>NC_139674.1:13060715-13065715 GCF_951799395.1 Argentina silus
TATTTTAGCCTCCCCTGGGGCTCGGGTTGAGAACCAGCCTCCAACTTTGGCACTTTGACATTGACGTGAAAAGTAGAGTAGCGCATCGTCCCTGGATGTCAACTCAAGGGGCTGAGGAAACGAATAACGAAAGTGGTGAGAGAGACCTCACCAAAAAAAAAAAAAACAGTTGTATTTGGAAATACATGAAGAGGCACAGTAATTTTTCCTGTGTACAGTACTGTGTTTAAAAGGCAATATTGGCAGGACTGGCCATAAGTTTTATTTCCTGACATGGAGGCCTTTTATGACCGCTGTCATTTTGGTCTGCGGTGCCTGTGCCTGTGGTCAGTCAAAGTCTTCCTCCACTTATTCTCCATAATTCATAATTTATAGGACGAAAGGATGGAGAGAGGAGGCCCCATCAATTCCAAATTGGTTGCCTTGGCAAATACTCCGGCACTGTGGCTCTCTGTGTATCAAGGGGACGGGAAGGGAGGGAAGGATTACTTTCTGTGCAATAAAAAAAGTAAACAAACCGAAAAACGAGTCCATATCCAAACACAAATCCTGAACCCGGGGGCCGTGAGGGTTCACATAGCAACAACAGAACGAGTTTGCGTGACGACCCATTTGGAGTTGTTTTTTTTTTATCTTTGAGTCCATCATTGTTTCAAAAGTGAAATAGGGCACATTATTGTGCTGATCGGTCCAGGGAGAACTTTGACATAGCAGAACATCGTACTGATGCACTGTAATGTCATGTCATGGGAATGTAGTGCGTGCGTGCGTGCGTGCGTGCGTGCGTGCGTGCGTGCGTGCGCGCGTGCGAGTGCCTACGTGCGTGCGAGTGCCTGCGTGCGGCTGTACGTGTGTGTGAGAGAGAGAGAGAGAGACCGATGTGGAAAGAGAGAGAGTCTAGAGAGAGTGAGGAGTGAGAGAAATGTGGCTCTACCCAATTGTGGAGCTAGCTGGCACTGTCATGCCTGGCATAGGGCACTCTCCTGGGCTTGCAATATAAACAGCACGCCTCATACTACCTCATATTAGCCTCAAGCTCTCCCACAGAGCCCCAGGCTAGTCTGCCACGCTCCCCAGGAATTTCACCCATCGTTCAGGGCCTTCTCTTCAACTTACCATTCTCTCTGGACTGGATTTCTGGGAACGAGTTTAAACTTGACTGACCCGGCGCTATTTATACCCGAGGACTTAAGGTAATTCGCCATGGCTATTCAGTGTCTGCCATGTTAATTAATCAAGGCTTAGTTCTTCATTTCCAGAGGAGAAAGTTGTGGACGTCCGCGTTGGGTTTTTCACTTTGAAATATCACTGCTTCTTCTCAAGGAGTTGGCTGAACAATGATTGGTTTTCTCCACATTTTCCTCTCCCAAGATGGTTCCTTTTAGATATTTAGCAGAATGGAAGTCTTCTGTGGCTTCGTCCGTCCAGGGAACGCACAGAATTCTGTGTCGTTGGAGGCTCTAAAGGCCCCATGTGGTGAAGTTAACAGCCTCAGAATGTGTTGTTTACCAAACGTCCCACGGACTGACAAAGTGATGGCAAGTGGCAACATTAAAACACGACACAGGGTGAGACACCCAGGGTGAGACACACAGGGTGAGACACACAGGGTGAGACACACAGTGTGAGGGTGACGACTCGGCGCTCATGCAAAGTGCATCCAACGGTGTGGTCTCCTCCGTTGAATGATGTCATCCTACTTGATATGACTTTGTTGCCATGGTATCTAGACAGACAGCCAGTTGCTGTATCTGTTCTTACACGTGTGATTGCGTGAGATGCCTCTGGTGGGGGGTGGGGGGTGGGGTGGGGTGGGGGTGGGTGGGGGGTCGGGGGGGATGTGGGGGTGGGTGGCGGGCATTCTTGCGGAGATGATCAGACAGATAAACAGGTCCGACATGTCTTTAAACAACATGTCTGCCTTAAAACATCAAGCAAAGCCATATTTAGATATCATTTTGATCACGGTAGAGGCGTAGACCATAATTAGTATGTGTAATTTGTGTATAATTTGTATATGTTGGTTAGAATATCAAATTAATCCCAAACCAAGTACGGCATCACATTTCTCAATTACAAGCAAAACTTTGCTCATAAAATTGAACAAAGGCTCTCATATAGAGAAGTTACTGTACTTTATAAAGGCAAACCCCTCCTCTCCAAAAATACCTGGAACCAGGTACGTACCACATAAAAGGCAACCCCTTTACCAGCAACATTGTAATTAAAGAAGGCCCTCAGGCATTACTTTTGACAGAGCTCGCACACACACACACACACACACACACACAAACACACACACACACACACACACACAAACACACAAACACACAAACACACACATACTCACGTACACACTCATGCATGCATGCTCACTCAGGCACACACACACACACACACACACACACACACACACACACACACACCCACACACACACAGACAGTTTGGCAGACACGAACAGCACAAAATATTTACAAGAGGAAATTGCTGGGACGTGTAGTACGAGTGCTAAGGCCCTGTGTGGTCTGAGGACATCACATGGCACAGCCAAGACACATCGGCCCCCAGCAACCCATTCCGGATCAGAATTCCCCTTGTATACTGTAATAGATGTTTCTGGTCTCCTCCACCGCCACACTGCAGAGAGATGATCAAGGGATGGCAGGGTAGCTTAAAACTGCTTATTCCAAAACATGACTCCATTCACTGCGAGCTCCTAGCATCGCCATCTGCACTTTGCGTGGATTAGCAGTGAGACAAAACCACTTACTGTGTTGTACTCCTTCTCCTTTAAGACGCAGAGAAATGCAAAGGGAAACCTTTGAGCTTGGTCCGTACAGCACAGTATGTGCGTAGGCCTTATTGAAAGAGTTGAAACATTGCTAAATGTTGAAAGGTACAAGAGAGAAGCATTGCGTTAATCACCCTGAATTGTGACAGATTTACAGAAGGGCCCCTGCTGTGTGACTTTGAAGATGCACACAACACTGAATTATGGCTTTGGTCATTCAGATGATTATCTTCGTAATGAGATGATAATATTTACTGCCAATCAAAGGTGAGAAACCTAACCTTGACAAGCATTGACATGGAGATTTTAGCATACTGTATAGATATCAATGGGGCATGAGTCACTGCATACCTACCTCTCTCTCCTGAAGGGGAAATCTCTGGTTGAGTCTAGTCTAACTGCCTGCCTGCACACTGTGTGTAGCCTACCTCCCAGATTTACCGCCTGCTCCTTTTACGTCTGATTTACCTCCACCAGTAACTCATCCAGAACTCTGGGGCGGCTACAGCTACCTCCCTCAGGTGACGAGCCGGGACTCTCTCATCCGTATCCCTGCTGCCCGCTTTAAATAAACCTCCAGGACATCGGCACCCTCTATAATACACAACCCTGTGTGATGAATAGTGGCTCGGAGGGGAGGGGAGGGGAGGGAGGGGAGGGAGGGGAGGGAGGGGAACCGGAGGAGCCTGGTGGAGCCTGGTGCCTAAGCTGCTGCTGCTGCTGCTGCTCACCCCGATGGTTCATGTTACCCCTCCACATGCAGGCAGCTCCTGTTCCGCAGCGGGGGGTCCTGGCCGTGATGGAGGCGCTCCATGGATGGGGCCGACACTTGGCCTGTCAGCACTCCAAACCTCCGGTAACCTGCGCGGAATATGGAACCCATTAGTCTGTACCCCCTCTTTGACCCTCCACTCCTACTTTGTGAGGCAGGGGAGGCCGGTGGAGGTAGACATCGGAGGCCGGGTACATTTGTTATTCACCGAGCGCAACGTGTTTGATATCGTTCCTCACTCTGTTCCATGCATTGCTCCCCTGATGTGAGGTTGGGGGACGGTGTCCAGGGTGGTGGAGGTAGCAGGGCGGTTGCGGTACGGTATCCACTATCCATTTGATTGATGCTCCGATGGGGGGTTTGTGACACAGACCCTCATCTTTTTGACTAACAACAAACTGATGAGTAGGTGCTTATATGGACCACATGACTTGCATGACTCCCCTTTTCTATTGGCTTGAACCCCTTTCAATATCATGACTTCGTATACCATATCTGGTGTGTGAATATATCTAACGCAAGCTCCAGTCCTACTGGATGCATTGCCTGTATTCATGAGAAACACTCGACTGTTGACAGTCTTGGTTTAGGGCCTGGAGCAGTGTCTCACTAGTCAATGACCGCAAACATTAAAGGGATGGTTCAACCTATGTTCATGTTTAGGTGAGATACTGTATCATCTTACCCCTGAGTTGTTTTTTTCAAGTTTCTTGTGATTTCAACAATGCTAACTGAAGTGCCATTGGAATCCTGTCTATTGGAGAGGGTGTTGCTAACTGTTAGCCTGCTGCGGTAGAAAAGTGGAGAATGGAGAACTCAGGCTGAGGTGGTATTTCACGTCAACATGAAAATAGGCTGAACCATCCCTTTAACCGCTGAAACGGCCCGGTGCTAACCTGTGACCTCTTACAGTCCTTCATCTCCGAGCTTCCACTCAGAACCCATAATACTGTAACAGACTTGAACAAATTCTCCCTTTTTGAATTTGTTCCTGAAAAGTCCAATCAAACAACAACAATGTAAAAAACAAAACAAAAAAACACCTTGACGTAACCCTAACCCTTACCGTAACCCTAACCCTAACATAGCCAACTCTTCAGTTGGTGACCCTAAAACACTCCAAATCATTTCCAAACCACCTGCCTAAACAATTATTCACATTCAATATGCCCGCCATCGACCCAGGAAAAAAAAACTCTCTCCATCAAAGTGGTGGGCTGCGAAATGTTTGTATCAGTGAAAGCACATTCCTCGCTTTTGATTGAGCGTGTCTTAAAATAACTCTCTGCTGAAGCACTTTCAGTTAATTTTTCCGCACCTCAACTGAACAAAACTTTCCAGAGAATTATGTAATTTTCATCTGAAAACCCAGTCGGTCTGACCCTCACCTCGGCATACTGCCCTCTTATGGCCATGGGCGGTACCCTCTACCATCA
>NC_139674.1:13070715-13195715 GCF_951799395.1 Argentina silus
ACACACACACACACACACACACACACACACACACACTAGTATTGCTCGATATGTGGGAGGGATGGTCTTTCTTTTGTAATCTCTGTTACAGTCACACACTCTCTCTCTCTCTCTCTCTTTCTCTCTCTCTCTCTCTCTCTCTCCCTCTCTCCCTCTCTCTCTCTCTCTCTTTCTCTGAGTATCAATTATGAGCTTTGAGGCCCTGTTTGTCACCTGCTGAGGAGTGGTACGACAACACAAAGTTACTCCATTCTGTCACTGCTACAGTAGTTTCAATCTCTTGCAAGCAGGTGCCCAAACCAACAACAACAACAACAACAACAACAACACTCAGACCACTGGGTTGCTCTATGCTGTACACGGTATGCCAGGTTCTATTCTAGAGGTCTATTCCAGGTTCAAATTCTATTCTAGACTTGTTTCGGCATTCCATTCCAGCGAGGCGTTCTAACAGTGAGATTGTTTAGTCTCTCTGTGTGAGTGGGCTGTCTGTAGCTGTTTGCTTGTTTGCCTGCCTGCCTGCCTGAAGGGGGTAATTGGAAACAGCCATTGAGCAGAGCTTGGGAGACAAGAAGTCTGAAATGAGATCGATTCCAAACCTTGTGGTAGAATATGGCAGGGTGAGGCACGTCGAGGGGAGTGTTGGGGATGCTGAATGGTGATAATTCTCAATTAGGCCCGTGATAGACAGAGAACCCTGCTCGCTCGCTCACTCAGCCACCCACAAAGACAGAACAGTCGAGGCTTTTCCGTCCCTCACAAATCCGCTGCCAGATTCAATGGCGGAGCTGCTCTGAGTGCCTGATTCAGACGAGCGACGCAGCTTTAGTGCGTTGTTTTGAGCTCGGAACAGAGAATATATGACTACGACGATGACTGTTGAGTTCGCGGAGGCCTGCGTTCCCGTTTCACTCGACTGTAGGTCTCATCGCGGCCGACGGGTGAATACGCTCTGACTTGTATCTGTCGTTTATCACGTATGTGGGATGCCATTCCTCACTCCATCCCATGCGTTACAATGAGCCCGTCGGTCGATGCCTACGTCCACCAGCCTCCCCTGGATCATGTACAATGTATCACTGTGACCTCATTGAAAACCAGAAAGTGTATAGTATGCACTGCTTGGTTAAGGATGTGATGTTTGGCCTCCCCTTACCTACCTGAACACTTCCCCCCAGCATTATCGCCCCCATGGCCTTCCCATGACCGCCTGCTCTCGCGTGGGCCCAGGCCCCGTCAAACGAGGCAGCTCCCCCGGCCGTACCTGAGCAACATGTCATCGATCCACAACTCAGCCGGACCCCCCCCCCCCCCCCCCCCCCCGCCGGGTCACCCATTTGTCACGTCGTGGATGGCAAACTCACAGCGCTAAGTATGTGTAGACAGCTGGGTATTTCTGTTCTGAATGGAAGGCCTATTCCTGCCGCTGGAAGCTCTCAACGCTCTCCATTAGGCCCCATGCAGAGCTCCACCAGGTCCCTTCACCAGCGGCCTACTAGGGCTGCCTGCACCATGACTTCTGACAGCTTTATAATCAAACCTGCTGCAGGCCTATTGCCTTTGGAAGCCAGCAGGGGAAATGGCAGGGGATGTGTTAGCAATTCTCCTGTACCCTTCTATTCTTTATCAGTGAGTACAATGATTTATGACTTAAACCTCATTACAGTGGTGAACCTGGAATTAATGATCATAATCAGAGTAATAACTTTGGTGCCTGTTGAGTGCTTTTTGACGAACGACCGCAAATCTTTCGGTCGCTGTGAAGAATTGAGGTGGCTGTTAATGTAAGGAAATGTAAGAAAATAACTAACCGGTGCAAAATTGAAAATACTTTGTGGGTTCTTTTGTATATTTTCCAGATTTCACATGTTTTTGCTTTAATTCTTTTAATTCTCCCAGGGGGGCTTTTTTCCTGCACTTATCAAGGTTCAGTCCAGGTTTTTATGTCTCCATTTCAACCTAAGGAACGGTGGATGTTTAACTGGCTCTCAATGGCCGTTCGTCAGCTCCACTGTAGGAATTGACATGACAAACAATGTGTTAGTGTTGAGCGTGGAGTCCACTTAATCTCCCTCAATGGTGGATTCGAACATAGACTCCCTTTGTTGTACCTCAGACATGAACAGCAACTGAAACATAAACACTTCCCTGTCCTAACTCCCATGGCCAGTGTACTGCAAAGCTAATGGCTGTACTGTACATCTCGGAAAACAAATCAAGTCACGCAAAATGGAGAATTGGCCATGACACCGGTATGTGCCTGAGCTCTTTACTGCACATCGTGGTGCCATTCTGGCAGTTGGCAGCGTTGCTAACAGGGCTAGTTGGAACAGTAGCCAGCATAGCAATTTGAAACAAACACAAGCCCCGAAAACACCTGAAACCACAGTCTGTCGCACACCATCGCTCAAGCGCCTTAACTTGCAACACTATGTCACCTTTTTAATGAACCATCGTCTGTGTTCTCGCTAAAACATTGTTTAACATCACAAGAGAACAAATAAATCACTAGGAATGCTAATAGAACTACTGTAATTACAGGAAGGGGGAAATAGTGGCTGGTTCTAAGGCCAAATGGTTTTTTCGCCGGGTCGGTGTTTTCATTCCAGTCCTCTCTCTCTCTCTCTCTCTCTCTCTCTCCTTCTCCTTCTCAGGGCACTATTCTGTTACATACGCCAGTTCTTGTAAACGTGAACCGCAGCCCCGTCCGCTTTGTAATTATTTCAGCAGAGATTGGAGGCACTCCTCCGCAGATGGCTGATAATTGGACGATATCTTGTCCAAAAACTCTGAATCACGCAGCAGTCTGAGATGACCGCATGTTTATCTTGAACAAGACCAATGGGGAGACGTTTGATTGCAAGGTGTAATTTGTGATTCTTGTTGAAAGGTAGGTGTGGAAGGACTGGAGAGAGATTAAGGGGTAGATGTCGAACACCACCAACGCGGAACTTCTCTGATAGAAATACTGTATGCCGGTGACTGGCTGAGTCGTGTCTGACCCTCTCCAACCAGCTGAAAGCACAATACACACAGGCTATAATTTAAAGAGTTCAGTTGAGGTAATTTGAAAACATGCTTTTGTGATGGGTAGCCCAAGTACAGTAAACTTTAGTGTTGCACTCTAATCTTGGTCTTATGCTAAATGCTTGGGTCTTCCACATGGGAGATCCAGGTTCAAACCTCTTCTGTTACCTTGGAACTGAGCCGAGCAACTCAAAGCACAGAGGATCCCATAGTTTAAACTTTTAAGGGATAGTTTCCATTCTATACAGAGGCCTGGGGAACCCTAACCCCTTTTATTTGGACAGCTCCCATAGGGGTTATGGTTAAACAAATAAGTGAGAGGAGGAAGACTCATGGTATATTTCTAGAAGTATCTCTTTAAATAGACAGAACAGGATCTGAGGGACAGGTCTGTTGAAGTGCTCTGTTTTGACTGCCCCGGGGTATCAGCCTTAGTCTCTTCTTGAAACACATATGGACAACGTTTTAGGGGTGAAGATGACCCCTTTCCCTGGTCTCTCTCGATCTAAAAATAGATCCAGTGTGTGTGAGTGAGTGAATGTGTGTGTCCTGACCACCACCCCCCCTAAAATGCTGGCAAATTGTTTGAAGTGTTTAATGAGCTGTGGAGAGCATTCCAAACACTGCCCGTTTACGGGAAAGCCCCCAGTGTCCAGGGTAGGGGAAACTATGTGAGATATTCCTTTAAACCAGGGGAGGCTGGTGGAGGCAGAAATCAGAGGACAGGCTCATTGCAATGCATGGAAAGGAATGAGGAATGGTATCAAATATGTGTATTTGCTACTATTCTAATTTCATCCCATGCATTACAACGAGCCCGTCCTTTAAATGTCTAGCTCCACCAGTCTACCCTGCTTTAAACCATCTGGATGTTGGAAAAGTCACAGAGAGAGCAGCCATGCAGATGGAGAGATGCCACTGTTCTCCACCCAACCTTCAATGGTTGACCATGAGGGGAAGGCAGAGTGTAATAACAACAGTAGTTTAGTTGATTGTTTATTCTTTACAGTTTATTGCTCGCAATCTCCGGCCGAAGATTGAAAAGAGGTGTTGTTTGATTTTCGTTCGTTCCAGTGCTACTACATTGATGTGACAGTAACTCCACTGTTTTGTCTCATATGAAAAGTGCGCCACCTAGCAGATGCTTTTATCATATTTTATGTGACTTGTGTGTATTTTCTTTTGTGTGTATGCTGTATGATCTCAGCGGGACTCAAACCAACAACCTTAGTGTTTGCTCGTGCCATGCTGACCCAGCTGAGCCACTTTTTTTGATCTTAGAGCAGTGCTAACCAACTCTCTTACCTTTTCAAGAGCTGTTTTCTCTGGGCTTGTTCCTGCGTGATGGGCCCTGCTGCGCTACAGTGTGGCAGAATTATTGATAGATTGATGCCCTTCCTCAGACCATTGCAGTCCTCGTCTGAGCTGGAAACTATGTGCATACTGCCTGTGTCCTATGCCTCCGTCAGCAGTGTTCTCAGGAAAGAGCAAAGGAGGATCTTGGCAGCGCATTTTGGATTTATTCAAGAGGACATAAATTGATAGCAATGGGCCTTGCTTAACATTCGAGTCTCATAAAAACAATCAGCATAACGGCTCTCTCTCCCCGGTCTGTGGACAAGGGTTAGCACTCTGAAGTGTCAAGCAGGCATTTTAAGGTATTCTAGCCTATGCCTGTGTTCCTCAAGACTTGCGTCTGAATAGCTGTGACTTTATTGCCCTAGTGACAAAAACGACCGGTAGGTTTTTCTCTTTGTTATATCATGTGCATCAAGTGTGGAGGTGTGGTGAGTTCCTCAGTCTGATTTCTGGGTGTATCATCGTCGTTTTGTGGGAGTTCAAAGTTGAACGCGCTTTAAATCACTGTACCTCGCATCACCCAGACAAACCGAATGCCAGCCTCTGCCAGAAGCAAACACCGTAGAACTCAGAAACGGCCGAGATATAAATACAACAGTAAGACTTTGAGTGAAGTCTGGATTCAGCTTCAGGAAGAGTGGAAGGCCGCTGGAGAAACTGAAAAGGTCATGACGACACAAGCTCAGCAGACCCGTAGGCAGTGAGGCCATTTTGAGACCTGCCTGAAGTACGGGCCACGTCCACCTGAGTGGATGTCCAATCATCACACAAACCATAAGAGACAGCAAGTCCATCAGAAGGTCACATTCGCCCATTCTCTAAAGAGAGAGTATAGTTGAAATCAAAGACAGTTGAAATCAGTTGAAATCATGATGAACCGTTGACAGTCATGCCCGTCATGCGCGGGCTTGGGTCATCAATCAAAAAATAATAATGTGATTGGGTCGGGCGGGTTCAATTCCAATTCTATGGGCTTCTAAAATGTAGGCTGTGTTGTGGATTGGTATTTTGGTTTGATGTTTGCGGGCTCGGATCATTGTTTTATCTGCGTGATATTGGGTCGTTATCATGGGTATGGCCATGTCTTTAAAACTGCTGGGCGGGGTGCAAATCCATAAAAATGGACATCGGGCTGTTATTCAGTAAATGATGTCAAGCGGTTGTTGTACAGGGGCGTAGACTACGGCAGAGTACACGTCAAAGGATGTTTTGTTATATTTATTTGCACATTTTAGAGAGAAAGAAGAAATAATAAACACAATACAGTGGTTACATAATATACAGTACATGTGCAGGGCAAGAAACCCAGGCCATGGCATCGCCTCTCCCTTCACAGCACCTGTTGAAAGAGGTCTGCCGCAGTTGAGAAGACTCCAGTGGAAAGACATTCAATTCAGACCATCATTCCAATGCCACATGATAGAAATATGTGCTTGGGTGGCATGAAGGGGTGAGAGCAGTCAAAACACTTGTCTCTAATGGCAGGTCCACTTCCCACAGGGGTGCCAGGTGCTGACTGGTTTGACGTATCGCCCTGCGCTCCGAGCTTCAGCAGCGGCCAACATTTAGTGTTTTGTCTTGTGGAGGAGCATGTGTGTTTACTGTGGCGGTGTGATAAACACTGTGACACATTCCTCCCGTCTCTCTGTCTGTGTGAGTGTGCGTGTGTGTGTGTGTGTGTGCGTGTGCGTGTGCGTGTGTGTGTGTGTGTGCGTGTGCGTGTGTGTGTGTGGTGTCTGGTGTGTGTGGTGTCTGGTGTGTGTTGCCCTCATATAGACCTCAGACCCTGGGCTGTGGTGGCTAGAGAAGAACGCTTGGGACTCGACGGGCATCCAGCCCTTCTGGAATGTTCTATTTTCCCCTGTCCCCCCCAGAAGGAGCAGGTAGCCACGGCCAGGTTGGCTAGACACTGGCAGAGAGGAGCTGATGTAGATTTACAATCCCTGGCCATTGTTTGGAGTTTCACTTCCTGGTATGTCTTTTCACAAATAAACAGTCTGGGGGTTGGCCGGAAAGCAGCCCGGTACGCCTGGATGAGTCGGAATAGGAAAATTCTTAGGCAAGGCGAGATCCTTTGGCACCTTCCCGTCTTTTTGGAGCAGATGTTCGAGGGAATGGAGATTGTACAGAATATGTGTATGTCAGGGGAGGCTGGTGGAGGCCGAAATCGTCCTCAGATTTCGACCTCCACCAGCTTCCATTGATGTGTACTGTATGTCCTGTATCTGTGTGTCGAGGCCTTTTGAATGGCTTTTTAATGAAGCATCATCTAATTAACGACAAAGACCTTCCTGCTTATCAACCTCCATAAATAGATTCAAAGTTCTCTCGTCTTCACCTCCCATCCGCTCCTGTGCCAACCAATAAAACTGTGTGCCATGTAAATGGCCGGCGTATTTTCAGACACACATGGAAACAAACTTCGGATTCCTGCGGTGTGACTTGTGGAAAGGTTGAGATTGTTATTCACACCTTTCCTGTGTCAAAATGGCTGTGTTGATGCTGCGCTCTGATGCGTGTTTGAAGGCCTGGCGCGGGATGACACGGAGAGCGCCTGGTTAAAATGACGATGGATCTCTGAACGCCGCGCCCGCTCTGACCCCGCTGCTTTTAATGTTCCGCACCTCAGACCCAGTCGGCACTGCTCGGCTATTGTCCTAGGACCGGACTGGTTCTGGTCTACAGACTCTAGGGTATTGACATCTGGATAGCCAAGCTGCTTCATGCAGCAAGGCTGCCCGATGGGAGAACAAGTGAAACCTGCAGTGTATTGTGTGTAATTGGTGTATTTTGATCATTAAAAAGAGGATCATTAAATACGCCTTTTGGGTTTCTCACTTTACTTTCACGTGTCTGTATAACCTGTTGATTGACACTATGTTTTTTCTATCTCCCTTGTGTTACTTTGTGCAAATAGTTAAAAATAAATGGTATTATTGTGGTTCATGGTGAGGTCATGCATTATGATTGACATGTTTTGATCTCCAGTGATGTCCAGGCGGGGGCCAGGTGGGTCCTCCTCAGAGCCCAAAGAAATGATGTTATGGAAATAGTTATTTCACATTCCTTTGTGGTAATGAGATGTTCAAACACCAACATCTGCGTCGGGGATTGTGATTGGCTGCATTTGAATGTCTGTTCCCACGCCTCTCTACTATTGTTATGCACTATTCAAAATGGCAGTTTGGAAGGTTGTTCTATCCTTTTTTGTGTTGACTTTGCGTGCTAAGATATTAAGACAAAGCCCTGGCTAGCAAAAACAAAGAAACAACATAGCTAGATTTCAAAAAGATGTTAAGTGTACACCTGTCTACAGAACTCCCTCAGGAGGAAAGATGGTAAGCTTTTAGTTTTAAAAGATTGTTATTCCAATTTCCATACAGCTGTTGCTGAAATCTCCTCGAATGGCATATCCTCACAGTCCTAACTCAGATGAATGTTGACATTCGAGAATGTAATTCAGTGAAGAAGGAACAGAGGCTTTTTGTTCCGGCGCTAACACAAAGCACACATTTGGCTTCTGGTCCCAAATATGATTTCACGGATCACAGCCACACATCTCTGAGGTCAGCAGGCCTGGCCGTGAGGTAATGCTGTGATGCGACCCTGGCCTCAATCAGGTCCTCTCAGCAGGACGGGCGTTCTCGCGGTGTTGATCTTACTGTAGGTCCAGGGGTCCTGGTCGCTTTGAAGCATTATGTAAAAACTGCACAAACACCATGTGCCATGTGGCTGGGGGAAGATGGCATCTGTGTTTGTGTGGATGTTTGAAAGAGGAATGCTCCTGAGAATTCATTTCCCAGCGCCTTCCTGAGTCTGAGTCCCCCTCGATCCCAGCCCCCTCGGAATGACTTCGCCCTCGCCCTCGTGTGAGAAAAAAAAAAAAAAAAAAATAGACAAAAAGAAAATCAGCGCCTTTGATATGATCCATGTTATGATACTCGCCCTGTGCTTATCTATTATGATTACCCGCCCTGCCTGGGTGCACCGTGGCTGTGGCGATATATAAGATCAATAGGGGAACGCCCCAAGTGTAAACATTCCCCCCACCCCGTCCCCCCGTCCCCCTGGCCCACCCTCCCTCCTGCCTTTACGATCGGGGGCCCTGTGCGACTCCCACTGACCCCTGCACTCTGGAGGTGAGCCTGTGGTCTTTGGCATCGATGGAGGAAATCGAACCTTTCCATTTATTAGTTCTCATAGCCTGTGTTGTTGTAAGGATTGAAGATGAAAAAAGGGACAGGATTAATGCAAGGGCAAGATAAACAAACGAAAGGCCGTGAAGATGTAAATGCAGAGGCGAGCATTATTTCCCAACATAAAAGGCTTTCTACACATTCTAGAGTTGGCAGATTTTGTCACACTTTCTTTTTTTTTTTTTCCTCCAACCCTCATCCCTCTTTTAAACGATGGTATAATGTTTCGCTTTATTTTGAGTATCCAATCATTATAAGTACAGTATCCACTCTAAATGTTTTTTCCGCTTTAATGTAATAAAGCTCTCGAGCAAAATAAGTGTCCCGAGCCAATGTTTTTTGGCCGCTTCTGTGTCAAGTATTTCAAAGTATATTCAGGGAAAAAGTGGAGCTGTAGAGTACAGTAGGACCCTCCCTTCTCACCCCCCTGCCCACCCTCCCAACCGGCCCCACCTTGTGTGCCATGTCTTTGAAGGTGTTGATGAACATTACAGTAAAGTATATGACCACAGTTATTCAATCTTAACATGTTTTCACTCTCATTTCTACCGCACTCAATCAATTTCCTTTTCTCTGCTGCCCAGGTCCTTATAGATTGAAGGAAAGCTAAACCATTTGCCAGAGACAAAATCAAGGAAGAAAAAACCTGCACAAAATGCGGGTTTTAATCCCCTGCCAGAACCAAGCTAGTCATCTGGAACCAACGGCAGGCTGCTAATAGCCCCAGATCCATGATGATGATGATGATGATGATGATGATGCACCAGCATGCAATTACATGTATGAAAGACATACACTCAGCAGGACAGAATGATCACAGATTAGGAGGTAATGGTTTTCAAACCTGGTCTAAATAGATGGTGTAGCACACTGTGCTGCTAGAACCCCTGTGGTGAATCCAGGGTTTGGCTCTTGCACCTTTCTAGTTTGTGCTTTCCCAGAATGTTCTTTTCCATATACCTTGATACTCCCCAGAGTTCCTGGTCGGGCCTGTCTTGCGAGCGCAGGGTCACATGTGCTTCAAAGATGAACTGCAGTGCCTCAGTCTTGGTTCTGCTCGTCTAAAAGAACTGTAGAAAAACACATCAACAATCTACAGACAAGGAAAGTTATCGAGAGACATAACAAAAATCTATTTATTTACATTACTATCTTTATTTATTTACAATTATTTATTACATTTATTCAACAGCGATCATGTGCAATCAAGACCTCATTTTCAGCGCAGAAAACCTGATGCGCGTACAATAGCTTATTTTTCTTAGCCGCTAATTTTCATCTGTTGTTCCTGGTGCAGGGTAAGATGACTCATTTATTACAGAGACCAAAGGCTCAGTTCAGCATCACCCAGACAGACATGCAGCAGTAGACGTTAGGATCATGTCGGTAGCTGATCCTCCATTCTACTCCTTCCTCAGTGGAGGTTGGCGGAAGGAGACATGAGGAGGACAGGCTCATTGTAATGGATGTGACGGAATGAGGAATGGTATCAAGCACATGTTTCCCATTCCCGTTCCTCATTCCATTCCGTCCTCCCCATGTGTCCATCCACCAACCTTCACTGTCCTTCATGGAATGATAATAGTGGCTGCTCCATTCCAAGGTCTGTGTTTCCATTCAGAACCCATTGGGCTAAAATGTGGCATTTACTACTTGCTTGATTTGCAACACAATGGAACTTCCTCGAAAGCAAGCAACGGTTTGATTTACGGCAAAAGTTGTGATCTGCTTCTCTGCCTCTTCTTAGACTGGCTGTGTGGGCTCTCTTACCCCCCCCCACCCCCACCCCCCCCCGCCCCATCCCCCCCCCCCACACACACACACACACAGACATACACCCCGCCTCCCTGCAAGTGTCTGTCCTCCAGATAACAGCATCCCCATGGGACTGCCTGCCTCCAGTTCCCTCAGTGAGACTTCTTCCATCCTCCCTTCTACCCCCCCCCCCCCCCCCTTCTCCCCATCCTACCCCCCCCCCCCCTTCACAGCGTACTTTTCCGTCAGCGGATGAAAGATGTCTGACATTCTTCTCCGGCCTCTTAAACGGCGCTCAGCCTGTGTGGTCCGTCTCGGAGGACGACGTAATGCTGGGCGAAGTCAAACTACAACTTGTCACCTCTGTGCTGTGCTGTGCTGTGTGCTGTGTGTGTGCGTGCGTGCGTGCGTCAGTGTGTGCGTACATCAGTGTTTGCGTGTGTGTGCGTGCGTGCGTGCGTCAGTGTGTGCGTGCATCAGTGTGTGCGTGCATCAGTGTGTGTGCGTGCGTGCGTGCGTGCGTGCGTGCATCAGTGTGTGCGTGCATCAGTGTGTGTGTGTGCGTGCGTGCGTGCGTGCGTGCGTGTGTATCTACTCCCAACAGGCCCGGCGCCCTCCTCCTCTGCTCCGCTGGCTCAGAGCTGCTGATTTGTGATGGTCATTCATCACATCCCGGGTACATCAATATTCACCTGCTTTGAGTATATTTCTAAAAATATATAAACAAAAATAGTGTTGAGTGATTCCAGTCATTTAGATTTCAGCTCTTTTCTTGGCCTGGTAATTCTGCACATAAAGACATGTACTCATACACCAGTGAACCGAGACTCATGCATTAGTGCATTTTCTATATGTTGCCAAATAAGCCATAGTGGTCGTTTATGTCTGTCAGAGGTTAAACGTGTGTGTTTTATGTGATTGATCTCTGTGTTTCTGTCCCTTTGGAGAGCCTATTTACTGACAGACAAAGTGTTGTGCTGTTCTGTGGAGCCTGGTCACAGTGCAGTGGAGCCTGGAAATCATGCCTCGCAACTTTGTTTGGACATCTTGAAGCTTCTTGAAGTTTGATTTCCTAGTTTTGCTCACAGAATAGCTATGTTGTTATTATTATAATAACGGTAAGCTATGCAGTATTGCTGTCTTGTGACTCATGGGCTGAACATGTTTTTTTCCACCTGCCGTCCGTCTCTCCTCCTGCCCCTGCTGGGATGCCGGGGCGGTGGTTGCGGGACAAAGACTAGACAGCCATCTGGAACTCTCTGGATCCAGTGAGAATCTCACGAGAGAATTTCATTTCTAATGTCCGTCCACACGTTTCCAATGTCCTCATCATTATGTTTTCTATCATCGTGATCATCATCAACTACCTCATCCATATCACCCAAGTCATCATCATCATCATCATCATCATCACAGATTGCATCGCTAGTCGAAAAAAAAAAGTGACATACATTACCATACATACATAGGCGATATGTTTTGGTGCTAACCACCGTCTAGCAGCCTGTGCTGTTGTGGTTTGGGGGGGTGGGGGGTGGGGTGGGGGGGGAGTGGTAATGTAATGAGGTGTAGTCTCAGCAAAGCAAAGTAATTGAAGTGAGTGAGGAACCGTGTGGAAAAAGTAGGTAATGCGCTGGAGGGTTTTGCGCCGCATGAATACATACTTTCAGAGGGTTTTTATAATGGACACAGTGATCCAGCGGGAAGAGGGAACTCAACTAAATTAAGCATGGAAGCTGGGGTCCAGGGTCCTGGGTGGGGCCAGTATTCTCACAAGTGGTATTATTTGTGTGTGTGTGGAGAAGAGGGGGGGGGGGGGGGCAGAGGAGGGGGGGGGAGAGGGGGGGTGATGTCAGCAAATTGGCTGGCTGCTGGTGGCCTTGCTGTTCCAGAGTGACATGAGAGAACAGTAAATACATTGATGGATGCGGGCGCAGCCAACTGCACCACTCACCACTCACAATCTCAGCATCGGGTCCCACGACATCAAAGCTGTTTTGGGTTTCACTTCTTTCTGTTTTTCTTCTGTTCTTGTTTACTATATTTCAGCTGGTGGGTTGTTCTTTTTGTCAGATTGGGTTTCTGTTAGTGTAAGAAGAGGATTTTACGAAGGCAAATGAAGGATATCTCTGAGAACAAGATCTATCAGTTCGACGAGATCTGAAGTTATATTTTTCAAATAGAAAAGTGTATTTTACTTTTGATGAACAGTGTACAGAAGCTCAACAAAAATAATGAATGAACTCATAATTCACTCTGTATAATATCACTTCATAGTCTATTTATGTTTATTTTTGATAAAATGTAATTGGAATTTGATACAGGCCTGTTTTGCAAAGTCAGGCATTGATTTCCAGATTTCATGCAAGTTAGCATGTTTCCAACAGGGACTTGAGGAATGTGAAAAAGGTTAGTATTTCCCTCAGCACCCTGTGTTTTTGTTTGTACTGAGGTCCAACAGGTCAAAAGTGAGTCTTGGGGAGATGATATTTCATTGTGGCAGTGATACACACTTGTTACGCAAGGAGCTGGACTCCAGCCACATCAGTCCTTAGTGTAGGTTCACAGGTGTGCATCATATCGCTCTCTCAGCAGAGCACGGTAGATTGTTATGATGGCCGATTATGCTGCAAGTCACAGCTCGGTTCACATCATTGAATCCCACTCACTCCCCTATGGTATACATTTCAGCGGCTGTTACCTTGTGTTTGAAGCCCAAGATAAGGTGCTGCCGGAGAACGGGCCAAAGTAGGTCACGTGTAAAGCTGGGTGGCGGTGGGTGCCAACGTTCTCAGAGTCAGTTACGTTGTTTGTGTTTCTCGTTTCCTCCCAGAGTCTTTGACAGAGTCAGCTGCCCCAGAGCAGCAGGAGGTCAGAGTCAGAGTCAGAGTCAGAGTGAGAGTCAGAGTCAGAGTCAGAGTCAGAGTCAGAGTCAGAGTCAGAGAAGCATTCTCACAGTGTAGAGGGGGTGATTTGGAGTCACACTCTCATTATGGGTAGCCCTTTCTGAGACATTAAAACTCAAGTGTTCCCTTCTGTTCTTGAGGAATGGCTTTTGGCCTGATGGTAGACCCTTGGGTCTACCACGCAGGAGATTCGGGTTCAAACTCTGTCTGTCACAAGAGGAACAGGGCGGGGGATGAGCTGCTCAGGGTCAAAGGTCACCTGGAAGATGTGAGCAGAATCATACTGTAGTCAGTCATCTAAAAACAAACGCAGAGGTGATCGAGACTTTTTCCTTTCCCGATGAACCAGCGTTCACCCCGAGATTCCATCATGTATATCACACCATCATGTATATTTCGTAAAATATAGCAGCCTCCCTATAGTTCACTTCATTTAATCAAGAAATTTGATTGCTAATCATTTTTTTCTTAATGTACCGTATAGCAGTGCTTACAGTACCCTTCAAACACTCAAAAGTCCCTACAGAGTGTCAAGGCATTGAGCAGAAATGTGTAGAAATGTGTTTCAGAGGAAAAGTTTGGTCTTGGGGATAGTGTGCATGAAATTGGATTATGCCCGAATACCTAAAGCCAATATTTTTCCTTTCTGGTAAATTACCCAATAAGCTTTTTCCCGCCCTAAGGCAGAGTTCAACAACCAGATTTCAGATAACACAGCTAAGATCTGTACAAGACACTTTTTTGGAACTTGGTACTGCAGGCTGTCTGGTTTTTCCACAAGTGTCTCTTTGAAAATTCAAATGCATGGGAACCATTACAGAGAAATATATACAATGTAAATATATACAGTGCAGTGTAAATCGTCGTCAGTATGCTTAGAAGACTGCCACTACTCTCAGAAATCATGCAGTTGCCAACATTCGGGCTCCTTGAAAGTGCTGGTGTGACTTGATACGAGTGTAATTTACTATAGTTCCTCTTTGTGCGTAATAATCCATTTTATGAGTTTTAAGTGGAAAATTAAGTAATTCATTGCTTTTGTTGTTTGTCCAACAATTCCCAGGTCAAGACTATTCTGTGGGTGGCCATTTTCTATGAGGTTTACAGTCCTCACTGCATGAATTGGTCTTTGAAGCACCTTTCCTTCCACGGAAGAACGTTCTCTGTATACGGCCCATGAACCAGTTTCCTTGCTGCTTTAAAACGTTTCTTTTCCCTTTTTTCTTACCACGATTGGAGAAAGATCTATGCATGTGTCCTGGAAGCTTCTACATTCCCTGGGAAGTTGTTAGAGTAGGAAGAGACGGGAACTGGGTGAGAGAGTCAGCCTTTTTCCATAAAGGCCAAGGCAAACATTTCCTTTATTGAAAAGCAGTACCTGCTGATGTGTGTTCTCCTGTAGGTTCCTCTGGTCAAAGCCCCTCTGTCTGAATAAGGCTTATGTTGGTGGAGTAACTCAGCCCACCAGGTAGCATTGGAGTTCCTCCTATGGTTGGATTCATAATCATACTATTCATAAGTACAGTACAAGTGTTACAGGCAGGGATTGAACCTGGGTCTCTCGCACAGAAGACCCAAGTGTCTACCACTGGACCAAGTGGACATTCTGATGGACTTAGGGCTCAAATTCATCTGTCACACCAGGACCTGTCCCCAGGACTCAGACTTGCTATGAAAAATAATTGTGCAGACCTATACCTGTACCTTTCTTTTGAAAACCTACCATCATCACATTGTAATAAAGTGCTTCTATGTATGTGAAGAGGGCTCACCCCTCCCAAGCAGCAGAGCCAGAGAAACACTTGGCCTGTTTGAGAAGCCTCACTCACTAGATAGACCACCAGTGAAAATTACAGCTGACAGCTTCCCATTCTTAATCCTATAGGATTCCTATAGGATCTTCCCCTGTGCAACACCCAACATATCAGGAACAGTGGTGGCTGGGTGGCGGAGATCTGAGACAGAGACAGAGACAGAGAGAGAGACAGAGAGAGAGACAGAGAGAGAGAGAGAGAGAGAGAGAGAGAGAGAGACAAAGAGCACATACAAGATCTCTCCTTTTTCAGGTGGGGGGAACTACAGTACACCTTGTTTCACTGCAAACCCAGGTTGACTACAGACTGATCCTACTTGGGCTGCCTCTGGTGGATTGGGTGCCCAGTGAAAACATAACCTGCCACTTTTGAGCTCAAATCATCAGGATTGAGGGAGAATCTACTGGCCTGGAGCCATGGGCACTCCCTTAAATGGGAAACACACAAACTGTTCATAAGACTCTGCACCATCTCTGTGCTCCATCAGTGACATCCACTCACACCTCCTAATGTCACGCCATCTAGCGGTCCTGTGTGGCTCAGTTGGAAGAGCATGGCATTAGCAAAACTATGGTTGTAGGTTTGATTCCTGCTGGATCCATATACAATGTATGCACTATATGACGTCTTGGATAAAAGTGTCTGCTAAATACAGTTGCATTATCTCATGTCCTTCTAGAGGGTTAGGGTTAGATTCTTACAGTGTGTAGAGGGAAATAGATGTAGAAAAAGCTGTGTCCTCTGACATAGTGATGTGAGCTAAAGCTAAACTTTGTAGTCGTTGATAAGTGAAATACCCTCTATAATGGTGTGTATAGATGTATTTGAACTCTTCTTAAGATGTAATGGTATTTTCCTACAGTAGGTAATGCTGTATAATTTCCATTTTCTATAACAGGTTCACTGAAAGAGCAGTCTCTTCAATGAAATCTCTCCTAGTTAGATACAGTTGTCCAGGAAATCAATTATCTGTTAACAAATTGGTTCCAGACATTGCCCACCATGTTTAAACAATTGACATTATAGATAATGTGTTATCTTTTGGTTGACTTTCATTCAATATGGGAGCATTGGACACCACTATACTCACTGGGCATTGGGTTACTCTCTATGTGCTATCTAGTGCCTTGATATTAGGCTACCTAACTATTTAAACAGGCATAAATCATTTATAAACCCTTTATAAAGGGCACCATAATGTAAAGTGTAGCCGTAATGTCTTACGTGTAACATGAATCTAATGCGGCTGTCTCTACCCGGTTTCTTTAACCTTAAACTCACCCTGGTCATCTCCCTCTCTCTTCTTCTCTTTCTTTTTCTCTCCTTCTCTTTCTTTTTCTCTCCTTTTCTCTCGTCCATCCTGCTTCACTGTCAAACTGGATCAAAGAACACGGAGCAGCTTCAAAGACCTAAGGGTGGTTCTCCAAAAGCAATAAACAAAAAGGAACGTTTTGAGGTGGATGCTCCAAGCGTTCATCAATCTGATGGGTTAAGGACATCTTACCCTGTGGACCCATCCCAAATCATTACTGGGGAAACAGGGGCCTTGTGAACCACTTCCCTATGGGCCTTTCGAAGGACCCAGAGCTTCAGAGTCTTGTTGTCCAAGTTGGCTAGTTTCCTTAAGGGAGCAGCAGGGGCAGGGCCCTCACCCAAGGAACATCACCCAGTTTCCCATGCACTTCCACAACTCTCAAAGATGAAGACTGTGATAAACTCTTGACTCTTAGATCATAGGCTCGTACCTCAGCATCCCCTCAGTGTGAACTTTCTCTGAAGTACTTTGAAACCTCTGCCAAGTCTCAGTTTGAAGTGCATTATGTGCATGTTATAGCAATAATAGTGTAAGTGAATTTAAAAAAAAAAAGAGTGTTTCCTTTGCAATACCTGTAGTATATTATGCTGTAGCAGTAAAATAACTACAGATCTATTGAATAGATGGTCAGTTTAAAGTTTAAGGCTAATGCTGACATACTAACAACATTGGACTTTCCAGACTGCATAAATAGGGCCCAGGATTTTTCCTGCCCACATGGCAAGGTCATGAAAAACCCCTGGCCCTAAATATGACCATTACTTATTATTGTCCTGTTTATGTGAGTGTGGTAAACCAATGCTGGAATCATTATCGTATAATGACAGTTCTTGGTTTTATTTCGACAAATGCATTGGCATCCTGAACTGGGGTCACTTTCCAAAAAGCTTCTTAACTAAAGTAGTACTTTGTCTCCTTTGACAATCCAGGCCCACTCCTCCCCTTGACCAGCCATGTTCTTAATTTAACAAATCACACACAGATGATTGACCTGCAAATGTAGATCTTACAATTGTAACTCTCTTTGCGGCCGGGTTGTCGGGTGAAATTAAGTACTACTCAAGCTATGATAGCTTGGAGTCTAGCACAGCATGTGTCCAACCACTTCCTGGTTCTTCCTTTTAACTTAATGCATGATTGATGCATACAGTATGAAGCATTTTAAATTATGTATGCATTTAACAAACATAACTACACCCACACATTTAGCAGTATGGTGTGGCTCTTCCAGAAGGCACTTACGTAAATCTGTCTGTTTTTGATTGTATTTGTTCGTCTTGTCGCAGACATTCTATCAGTAAAGCTATGTTTCGTTAATTCCTCGCCATTAGGGGTATTTAGAATGCTTCCCCACCCCTTTCAAAAGTATTAATACATTCAGAGATGTAATTCATCATCTCAAGGAATGGACATCATAGTTTTCACATTTCCACAGTTACTTCAACCTCTTAGTGTGCAAATACCATATAAAACATCAGGAAAAATCTGGGTTTTGACTCCATGGCCCCTTTAAAATGTCTTTTATAACAGTTATTTTTGTATGAAAATGGGGAGTGACAACATGTGTACAGTATGTTTGATGAGAGCTCCACTGTCAGCACCAATGGTCTTAATGCTTCACCTTCTCCTGCCCTCCCTTGGCCCCCCCTACAAGCCACTGTAAAGGCCTTCGTTTGGTCTGCGTGTTCCCTCACTAAGTGCTCTGTCAATCAAAGTCTCTGCAGTTACACACCGTGACGTGCACCGGCGTCCCAAGGGTCGCTTTGTGGTTCTCCGAACAACAGGGCTTCTTTAAACGTTGGGGCTCCGCTTTAGACCGCCTTTCCCCTCGGCTGAAGTGGAGTGTCACTCAATTAGAGGAGTGCAAGGACTCTGGTCTGTCCAGAACCTCCCTGTATGCTCTCCGGCTGCCAATTTATTAAAAACGATATCCCCAGCAAGGCCAATATTTTTTGGTAGCATACCGCCGAATGTGTTTGAGATTTATCATCCAAACAGCGGTGGGGGGTTCTGAAGGTTCTGTGGGCCCTGAGTGTGGTGGGTTTGATGCTCGGCCAGTGACAATATCCCCACACTGCCAGGAGCCCAAGCCTGAGCTGGGTCCATTGCCCCGGGCCCTGGGAGTTTAGAGAGCCTGTGTGGTGTGGTGGGCGACCGACACCGCTAGGTTACTCCTACCTGCCACAGCCAGAGGCAACAGGGGGGGCCACACCACCCAAAGGACAGGGACCCAGGACCGGACCGCCAGTGATGGCTCACAATGCCGAATACTGGCCCCTTCCTCGTGGCATTTTGACGCTGCATGCAGGAATTGAGGCTTTATTTGTGTCTCTCATAAATATTCTGACACTCAGTGGGAGGGAAAAGCTCTGCGGTTTGTAATGCTCTAAGCAGTCGTCGGAATGACAAAATAGGAGCTGTTTGCACCAGCGAAGGCCAGAAACAAGTCTCCCTTTTAAATAGTGCTTTCAGAACCAGGGTCTGTAGTATTAAGCCCTCCATTCGTAGCTGTCCACCTCCTTCCTTCCCTCCCTCCCTCCCTCCCTCCCTCCCTCCCTCCCAACACAGATTGGCCTCCTTCATTTGTTCCCTTTTCTTTTTCTCTGAAACCCACACCAATGATTTTTCCAGGTATCCATCCCTCAGGAAAGGAGCGATTTTCAGATTTTTTTAAGAGCACAGCTAGCACCCACGCTACGTCCATTGTGCACTCTCTGGAACCATGGGTGTGCGTTTCCGCACCCCGCCCACCACCACCTCGTTGGCTCAAGTGGTACCAGAGGGCTCTGACAGATACCGGGGGTCCCTCACCTACGTCACGAAACCCTGTTACTCACTGCGAATCGCGACACAGCTCGTAAAAAAAATCGGCACCCCCTCGAAGATAATGAGTGGTAGACCGATGATATTGTCACCATACTTCACCACAGTATAGCTGCATGCGCCACCTCCAGTATATTTCAACTGGCGGCAGCTTTTCCGTATGTTGTGAAGCTCTCGTTGTGTTTTGCCCCTAAGTAAGTTATACATGTGCCGTATTCATGCTGTGGTTAACCAATGATGTAAAATCATTTTCTCCCCAAAACCACGGTGTGTCTGGTTGAGTGCCTCCAGAGACCCAACTCTCAGACTACTATCCTCATGCTTGAAAAATGCAGCTCAATTAGCATACAGAATGTATAGCAGCCCCCTGTCAGTTTTTTGACTCGCCGCTTGACAAGAGAGGGTTATTCTTCGGCGCATTTGACTCCCAGGAATGCTTGTCAACTTCTCCGATTTGCATAAAGAGAGAGCAGCCAGCTGACTGGCCCACGAACAGAGCCTCTCATCATCCTATCATTTTATTGGCCCAGGAGAGGAGTGCAGTATGTCTTCAACACAGATGCTCGGTAATGAAGTGTGGGTACTGCTGTGTGAGTATGTGAGCTCTCACTGGAGCCTAGTTCCCTACGTGCTTTACGGCACGCCAAGGAGCAGGTACTGTATTAACACTTGTACTGTATTGCAGTAGGTACTGTATTACATTATATACTCCAGTGCTTTTGTCTCCTTTGACAATCCAGGCCCACTCCTCCCCTAGACCAGCCATGTTCTTAATTTAACGAATTTAAAGAATCACGCACAGATGCAAACATAGATTTTACAATTGTAACTCTCTTGCGGCTTTGCAGCCGGGTTGTCGGGTGAAATTAAGTACTACTTAAGCTAGGAAGCTTTTGGGAAACAGGCCCCAGTACTGTAACTACAACCAACTACTGAACTGGGCATGTGCTATCAGTGTTCTCACACGCCTCTGATCATGATGATAGCTTGGAGTCTAGCACAGCGTGTCCAACCACTTCCTGGTTCTTCCTTTTAACTTAATGCATGATTGATGCATACAGTACGAAGCATTTTAAATTATGTATGCATTTAACAAACATAACTACACCCACACATTTAGCAGTATGGTGTGGCTGTTCCAGAATGGAAATTACGTAAATCTGTCCGTTTTTGATTGCATTTGTTCGTCTTATCGCAGACATTCTTCTTCTGTTTAGACTATTAACCTTACAACTTATTGATTGATCGTACCTGCTGTTGCTCATTTCTGCACCTGAGATTCAACACTAACAACAACCAGTGAAAAGATAATCTCTCTGTGTTGTGAGTCACTCCATGTAGGCCGTCCCTGTGGTAAATCCAGAGCTGAACACTCACCCTCGTACAGTGCAGTGCCGGACTCAGAGCCTACTGTTTGTCAGCATGTTGTGAGTAAGCACAGACTAAATGTCATGGTCCCCGTGCATCGTGCTCTCAGCCCTAAACAGTGTCCATCAGGATCGCCGTGGAGATGCTTGATAAGGGCAGATAACTGCCCTGGCAATGAACATTAGACTCAAAAAGGTTCTGTTAGAACTTTAGACTCAAAAAGGTTCTGTTAGAACTTCAGGCTCAAAAAAGTTCTTGTTCTGGTACTGTATCATCCCTCCATTGATATTGGAAATGGAGGATTGTATCGTAATGGACCTTGTAAACAGTATATATACCAGACTGCACCACCCAGCAAAAATACAAATGGCAGTTTGTGTTTACATTCTAATTCGGTTATGGTAGCTAAAAGTGATTTGCCGGGTTAAACTCAGATACTTTGCCTTGCATTGACTACAACTGGGACATGCAGTGGAGGGAAGGTGGTAAACGAATGATTGACTCTTTACCTTTCTGTACCACCCACGCGCTTCAGCGCGTCTTCAAATGGCGCAGCGCTTCCGATAAATGTTTTGTTAATGAGGCTGACATGACACATTCAGCCTCTCATCTGTAAAGAATGAACTTCCATCACTATCCCTGAGGGGCAGGAAGTCCATGTGGGGTCTGTATAGCCTTCAGTAGGCTTCAGATCACACAGGCAACCATTAATGCTCTCTCCACTCCTGGCATGTAGCAACTGTTTTCTATTAGAGAGATTTTCTATAAAAGTGAGATATAAGGAATTTATGGAGAAAAAAAAAATCGAGCCTAAACTCCACAACTGGATGGGGTCAGTTACTGGTTTTTGGTATGATTGAAAGCTAAATTCACTGATGATAATTATGTTGATTTTGTTGCCTGTTCTATGATGTCACCTTTACAATATAGTGTCAGTTAATGATGCGCAGGTTGACTCTTCTTGGGCAGAAACAGGGAACTGTAGGATAATTACAGCGTATTTTCTCATTTGTGGGATAGGGTCAGGTGCGAGCCTCAGACTTTCACCGTATTACACACCATCGGGCGGATGTGGACGGGCTATTAGCAATTGCGGGTGACCGCCTCACTAATCTCATTACCTGTGGTTCTGATGCTCAGCATACACAGACAGAACCTCTGGACGTTCTCTTGATGATATCACAATAACGGTTTGAGAGGACAGTGTTTATGCCATGGTTTGACTCTGGTGAAAAATAACCCCTGGTCAGAGTGTGGGGGGCTGGAGAGCTGCCAGGTTTTGGATGTGCTGAGGGGACGCTTTCTTGTGAGGCTGTAGGCCTCTCGCTCTCCTATGGGAACATGGGCAGGGCAGTGCAGGTCTGGAGCGCATTAGAGGAGCTAAGCTTTAAAGCCTGGTGATCACTGACTATGGTGTTCCCTGCCCAGGATAGTAAGTCAGTGTATAACAGATCTCACACAGTGAGACACACACACACACACACACACACACACACACACACGCACGCACGCACGGATGCACACACACACACACACACACACACACACACACACACACACGCACACACACACCAGCTACGTTATCACCACCATCCTCTGGCCCCTCTCTCCAAACTCTAGGATATACAAGCAGTAGGTTTCCATGGCGATATGGAACAAACACACACACACAAACACACACACACACAAACACACACACACACGCACACACCTTTTCCCGAAAACAACAGTTATCCAGTTAGCTTATCCAGCGGGAGTATAAAGCAGGGCTTCTCAGGTTGATTGAAGGGTCATGCCATTACAGAGCACATTCTCACAGTAGCTCAGCCAGTTATTGTCAACAGGTCAGGGGATTGCTGGCAAATCCCAGCCCCTTTGTAGTTGCCTTGGTATGTGCAGCAGACATCTGGATCAGCACACCCTGGCGGTGGGGAAGGGTGGGGGGCGGAGGGGGGGGCGTTATGGATGCTCAGCTGGACAGCGGCTCTGCTCCCACGGGTCTTAGCCCCAAACCCCAGGCCCAGACCCAGAGACGAGCTGCAGGTTGTTGAGCAGCCACAGGTGCAGGGAGTGGGCCACTGCCAGCAGAGAGAGCCTCCAACAACAAACGTCTTAGAGAGAGGGGCTTGAGAGAGGAAGGGAGGAGAAGAGGGCTTGGAGTGCACCTGATGATATAGCATTGAGTCATGTGTCCTTCCTTCCCCTCCTCGCCCGCTCACAAAATATGTCGGCCTGTTGTATAAGCATTAAACGATGACCATGCACTACTAGATTGCGCATGAAAAGCCAAGCCGTGTTGTTTAGTGACCCTGATTTTGTTGGACCTCGTCACTTTCATACTGTGCGATTTGCTGTAACAGACTTTTTATTTTACAGTTGTGAATATACACACACCATCTTTTTGTGTTCTGCCTCCGTGTGCGGTTGAAAACACTTCACTTCTTCAAATGATGATGACTAAAAACATCTCCCACACACCAACAAATCTTGCGTTGCATAATGATTATCATTGGACCCAAAACAGATTGTCCTCCAGCCAGTTGGAAATTGGAGCTCTTTATCCTTGATGACATAAATATGATTTAATTAAAGGCTTCCTTGTTATGTAAATGCCAGTTAATGGCTGCAGATTACTTTCATCATCATTTGACATGCTCATGTGATAGACAGTGTTTAAACCTGGGTCTGCTGCGCGCCACAACACCGCCTTAGCCTGCTAAACTAAAGCCTAGGCATTAGCTTCTCATTAGCTATGACGCTTGTTGACCACGGAGTGCACATGTTTAACCTTTGAACCCATGTTTTTAACCCTTCATCACTAAGGAAGCCAGCTTCTAAGTTCTTCTAAGCACTTTTCACAAAGCAAATTGCTGTACTATAGGTTAGCTACTGTGTTGTGGTTTCCCCATCTGTGTAATTAACAACGTTTTTGTGTATGCTATCTCCTTGGCCAGGGGTCACCTGCGATAAAGCTGAGAATCTCAATGTGACTTCCCTGGTTAAATAAAGGACTAAAAAAATAAGTTCAGATCTCAGGCAAGGTTACTCATCACGCAAGCACGGTTTCTGCACCATCTCCGTTCCGTTCCAAGTCATTCCAGTTCCTTTGAGATGGTTGATGCAGAGCCTCTAAATGCCATAGTGAACGATATGATACATATCATGGCTTTGCTTCTATCTCCCCAAAGCAGAGTAGCCCTTTCCTTGACTTCTGTTGATTCTCACACAAACAGGTTTTCACACCACATTTCTATCAAAGCCACTAATGCACCCTGGGGGCCAAATTAACACTCTGACCCCCGCTTCCCCAGTTAATTTAAATGCCTTGTGGCGGGCAGATGAGTCACGGCTTTGCGTCTTCACGATTAGCCACCCTCCCTTCCCCGCCACACCCCCCCCCCAGTCGCCCTCAGCCTTCATGTCCTACCCCCAATTAACACAGAAAGTACTGGCGACCACAGTATCATTTCACACATCATGACTATCAGTGACCCACCCATTGAGAGGAGGGGTGACAGTCGTCATTTCTTGGCGTGCGGTCGGAGCGAGCCGTGGGAGGTTCCGCCACGTCTTCGCTTCATGGCGCCCTCCCTCGTCGCTAAAGCTGATGAACTGCCGAAAGCTACCTGTTGAGAAGTCTCCTTCCTGCCAGATTTAGTTACAGCGGTTCTCACATCTGTGCAATTTAATTAACAACCTAGCAGTGTGCGTGACCTTATGAACGCTGCTAACACTAATGTGCAAAGATGGTTGAATCAACACGATTCGCACGATTGAAAGTTCAGCATGATAAGTCACCGTTTGATCCTCGCTTTAATTCAGGAAAGGTACGGCAACTAACTGTAATTGCTTTTTTTTAATTATTTTTTTTATATATTTTTAGGGAATTTTTGCTTTATTGGGATAGAGATAGTAGAGATTGACAGGAAGGATGGGTGAGAAAGAACAGGGATGACATGCAGGATATGTCGATTGCCGGAATCGAACCAGGTACCTTGCGATGATATGGTATGCGCCTTAGTGTGCTACGACACTGAGCGCCCCCTGTAATTCCTTTTTAACCCCTAAACGGATCCATATATTTGTCCTTTGAGAACATCGCTGCTGTCTGGAGTTTATCGGCAAGCACATTTCGGTTTGTTGAATTTCTATGTTATCACTCGAGAGGGACCAAAATAAATATAGGTTCTACCCGGTACAGTAAGAAAAACAGAAAACACAGGAAAGAATTTAATGATTTATGAAACAGCCTGATGAGAGGAGACCGTAGTTTGACCTCTCTGTTTAAAACAGAACATGTCCATTTAGTTTATCTATTAACGGCATGCATGTGGAATTCAATTTTAGAATGACGCAAACGAGAACAATCAACGGGGTACCAGACGGTGTGCTGGAACAAAGAGGCTACTCAGTGAAGCCTAGCAGGGGGGTAACTAACCCACCCTGAGCCAATTTGAGACCTCCCTTCACATCGCCATCATGTCACCGGCCTTAGAGTGCCATGGCCCCTTGAAAGCCTCCCTGAGTGAGCCTTACGTCCGTAGTCCTTGGAGCGAGGCAGGCTCAGGCTCTCCCCGTGGCATGGTATGTTTTCAATTAAGCCAACCATGAGAACAGGGCCTCGTGTTAGCCAGTGTTACACTGCGGTTTGGACTGTGCCGTTTATCTATCCAATCCCCCTCTGTGCTGAAAAGCCCCTTTCCCTCGACCCCTCTGCCAGAGTTCACCTGAGGTCCCCTGATGTTTCCCCCTCTTAACATTTTACCTTCCACCTCCTTCCCTTCTGACTGGCAAACTTCAATGTTACCCCTAATGGTTTGTTTACGTCCGGACCCTGGCTTGCCTATAAATGTCAGCTTATCTGACATGAGATGTTGTAGTCGGCAAGACCGTAACAGTGGTCTTTTCAATGTGGACTCCCTATGCCACTTCCTGGCCTCCACAGGGCAGCCATTAGTGGTGGAGCTCGGTGGCGTAGAACCCAGGCTGCTGTCATCTTTGATTGGTGGAACCTCGACAGCCTGTCGGCACGACCACTTGTGTTGAAAATGGAGTTGGCATGTGTTCTTGAAGAAATGACAACCAGTCCCCCCCCCCCACACACACACACACACACACACACACACACACACACACACACACACACACACACACAAACAGGCCAACTGGAGTGGCAGGTCACTTGGGCCACAAGCACCAGTAGACTTGAGGACAACTCTTCTTTTCCAGAGAAAAAGGAGGAGATTTTCAAGGGAAAACTACAGTCAGCAAGATAATTCCTAGTCATTTTAAGTACACTTTACAGCCGTCATTGTATTCAAACTGTATTTGTGCTTTCAAATGTATTACATTTGATTTTGCAAACATCTTGAATAAAATACAAATATTTAGTTATTTCTGGTTGTACTGCCTTGGTAACAGTAATTGTAACCCTCTGTGTTGACCGTTTGTGTAGCGGAGGTGGATTGGAACCCCACTCTCTTGATGAGGTAGCCCTGTCTATGAGATGTAATCTCAGGTGTAGCTCTGAGTCTTGGACCTTGAGGATATCATTTCGGCCTAGTGGTAGACGCTTGGGTCTTCTGCACGGGAGACCTGGATCTGAACCCCACCGGTCATATGCTCCATGAGTTACCACTGTATGCTGGGGGTAGTCGAGAAGAGGGCCACACACAACGAGATCCTCAGGGCTCACTGTTACTGCAAATCCTCTGCCATCTCTCCAGTCAGGTGATTCATGCTTACTGTACGCTCTCTCTCACCGTGGGACTGAATCCTGTAAGAGGCCCTTATTAAAGTCGACGTCATAACATGGAGATGAATCAGTCACGTAGGTATATGCCTGGTACTTAGGCTTTTTCATGTTCTCTTGGATGGGTGGGTGGTCCTGTTGCATTACGCGTGTGTGTGTGTGTGTGTGTGTGTGTGTTTGTGTGTGTGTGTGTGTGTGTGTGTGTGTGTGTGTGTGTGTGTGTGTGTGTGTGTGCTCTGAAGCATGAAATCGATTTTAAGCACATACAGAGACTAATTGCAGTGGGCTTCATTAGTGCACAATGTAAGTACTGTTTTACACGTTAGTGCACATTATACTGTATGTATGATTAAGCATGTCTAACATGCGTAATAAATAGTACACATACATACATTTAGTTCCTATAACAAGACCAAGAATGTAACTGGTTTTATACAATACAATACAAAACAAAAGTAGACAAAAGTATAATTGTGAATGTGGAATGAATGTGGTTTCCACTCGTCAAAATCCAGTACCAAACAACTATATGATATCTCTTTATAATAAAGTGCTGCAACTTAATATAATCATAATATGTCTCTGTGTTAGTGTGCTTATCATATAATAACGTCTAGCATGACATTTCATTGAATCAATAAATGTAACTTCAGCAGTCATCTGCTTGTCTGGTGCGTTGGACGGCCTTTTAAACAGTCTTTACATAAGTGCTCCTGCCAGCATGACTCCTCCACCCGAGGGAGGCTTAATAGGACTCACAAGTCGCACAGCTCTGGACTCCGACCAAGAACTGTATCGCCAGCGCAATCTTTGTGTGACATTTTCTCGTTTTGACGAGACAGCAAATGAACCGCAGCTGCATATGAAGGCTTTCCAAGGCAGGGCAGCAGGCCGCCGTCTCTCTCTGACTAAGACTTAAGCCCCGTCCATTAGAGGCTCTACAAAGAGAGGCCTTCAGCTCGCTACTGCATTGCCAACCAGCTCTGCTCTGCTCAGCTCATATTCCCAGTGTTACAGCTGATAGCTGCAACCAGCCTCCCCTGTGTAGACTGCACAGTCAAATGTCCTACAAGAGCTGTGGGGCTCATTCATTTGGTGCTCATTCATCAGTTCAAGTTGAGGGACCAGGTGACGTTTATAACCAGTGAACACACGTTTATAACAAGTGAACACTAACCCTGTTTAGTGAAGATGTTACCTTATTGGATCTGTCCTCACTGCCCATTGGGGTCATGTGCTTGAGGTCATGTCCTTGAGGTCATGTGCTTGGGGTCATCCGCGGCGCTCCGTCTGGGTCATACGTCCTAACTGGTACCTACCATACTTTTACATGGGCACGAAAGTAAACAAAGGCAATTCCTTTTCCTCGAGGTCAGTACTGAAAATAGTCATACAGCTGCCGCAAAGTGACCCTTTCGCAGTAAAAATAGTCCCTCAACCTCCCCCCTCCCCCCTCCCCCCTCCCCTTTGGATTATTTCAGTAGACACATGCCGCTACATATATTAGGTCGTTTGGCACAATAGTGGAATTCCGTTTAGCAGCTGATAAAAGCGTTACTGATGAATACTGGAGCCCTGGAGTGCTTCAGCGGCGGCGGCTGGAGAGAGAGAGAGGGAGAGAGAGAGAGGGAGAGAGAGGGAGAGGGAGGGAGGGAGAGAGAGAGACAGAGAGGAAGCCTCTTTCACCTCATTTGGGCCCAGTCCCTGACGCTCTCCGTGGAGCAGTTAGAAACCGCTCTCTGGAAGGGTGGAAGGGAAAAGTGTGTGGGTCGATTGTGACACGCGCAGATGAGTAACATCAAAGATGGCTCTGGCCAGCACTTAACACTGGAAAAGTCATTACATACTGTACAGACCAGAGAGAAAGAAAGAAAGAAAGAAAGAAAGAAAGAAAGAAAGAGAGAGAGAGGGGTGGGGGTGGAGGGTAAGCGGGATGTGTCTAGGGAGCTGTAATAAACGTCCACTTTATTGGCTTGAACCATTTAAATCGAGAGCTCTGGTTTCGCGACACAATGTCAACCATCCAGACAACTCCAGCCGCAACTCTGACCCTTCATCTAACCCCTCCCTCTACCCATTGGATAGGCAATGTGTCACTGACATCACTGGGCATCATTAAGAACACTATCTACTCTGAAGTGTCTCCACCAGGCTCAGGGCTTCCAACAGGAGATAACATCCAGTCATCCAGCCTCTTTTTGGGAGTTAAAATCAAGCCCTTCCAATCTCTTATGAATATTTGATGACACTGACACAGTGGTGGAGTTTATGGTGGCAAACGTTATGGCCTATGTTCTGGCTCAGTTAGGGTTGGTTGAGTGAACGTTTTTATGGCTCTAAAATCCAGTCAAAAGATGAAAGACAGCAGTAACTCCATACTTGTAGGGTTTTATTGTATTTTGCAATACTTGTAAGGAATTGGCAAATATGGCTCTGGATATTGTTATGCCAAAGAAGAGTAGGCCTGTGTGAGGGGAATTGGAAATTCTGAGTTTGAGAACAGTATCATTTTCTTCACACCACGGTTTCTGGTCAAGAGAGACCCATTTCACCCCATGAGGTGCGTATAACGACATCGATTCTTCGCGCCATATCACAATACCAGATGAGACTGCCTTCCCCTAAAAAAAGAGACCAAAGACCATATTCAATCAAACGTGCTCTGTGGAGAAAAAAAAAAATCTAGCTTCTAAAATAGAATCGAAAAACCATATACGCTAGCTCCTAAAACCAATGTGAGTCTTAATCTGTTTCACTTAGTCATTCATTGTATTGAATCATCAGGCTCTACCATGATTATGATGATTATAATGTATGATTGAATGACAGCCTCACATTTTCTCAAATAAAGCTCAGTTCAACCTGCCCTCTCTCTGCCCTCTCTCTGCCCTCTCTCTGCCCTCTCTCTGCCCTCTCTCTGCCCTCTTAGACTCCTGCTCCCGTGTCCCATCCCTGCGGTCCTGTCCTCCTCCTCTCCTCCTCCTCTCCTCCTCCTCCTCTCCTCCTCCCAGAGTGGCCACATCTGCCTGGCCCTCATGTGCTGAAGGGTGATAGATTTGTGACGGATTCCCAACGGGACAACGTCCTCAGCAGCCCATCAACTGTCTGGTCCCTTAATCCTCCGATCCTGCACTGTTAAGGCCCATCCCCTCTTCACTAGCGAGCGTGACTGGGCCCAGCAGACAGCGAGGAGCCGTCGTCTCGATTTACTGAATTCATGTCATGAATAAGTGGAATATTTGGACAGATAGCGAGGTCAGAGGAGTCTTCGCTGTCACCACAGCCGATAAGTGAGTGTTCTGTGACACTTCCCAGACTTCCCTGACGAGCTGTCACACCTCTTTCATCCCGTCTCGACTGTGACAAGGCGTCTAAATCCGCCCACGCGGGGGCTGCTTTTCGCATTAGTCTCCTCATCCCTCCATCTCTCATCCTTCCATCCCTCCAATCCCGCAGAACACTAAACAGCCGGAACCTTTGGACTCTGACCTCGTTGGACCCTCCACCTGGCTGAGAGACGAACAGACACAATACACGGCATGAGGCCAAACAGTGTGTTCAACAGGTTGAGAGGCTCTGTCTTTGTGTGTGTGTGTGTGTGTGTGTGTGTGTGTGTGTGTGTGTGTGTGTGTGTGTGTGTGTGTGTGTGTGTGTGTGTGTGTGTGTGTGTGTGTGTGTGTGTGCGTGTGTGTGTGTGCGTGTGTGTGCGTGCGCGTCTGCGTGCCTGCATGTGTGTGTGTGTGTGTGTGCATGTACGTGTGCGTATTGCGTATTGCGTCTTTTGTTTGTAATACTGTATGTGGTTAAAGGCATCCACCAGCTGGCAGGTTCAGGGCCCATCACCTGCTTCACTTACCCATTTTAGGGGCCAGGAGGCGTGCTGTAGCCTGCCGCTGTGGATGCATCTGTGGAACAGTTCTGCCTCATTCTCCTCCCAGCCCCAGTTCTCCCCCGGCCGCCTCTCACAGCGATTTCAAAATAGTTTGGTCTGGTGAAGCGTCAGGCATGGACAATAAAAAAGCCCGTCTGACCCTCCCTTTCCACCGCTCTCTCCCTCTCTCCCTCTCTCCCAGCCGCTATCTGGGCTTATTTACCTTGGGATCCTCCGGGTAGGAGCGCTCTCAACACATGCACGCCCGCACGCACGCACGCACACAAACTCTTCCTTCACGTCCGTCACGGGGGGCATCTCAGGCAGGCTGGGGGCACAGGGGATTTTCCATCAGGCCCCCGCAGCCACAACAAAGGCCTTAGGCCCCTCTGCTGCTGCCTCTCGTGGAGACACAGGCCTCTCCAGGGACAACTCTCACGTATGGGAGATGAGCTTGAGCGTATGTTCATATAGCGTGGGCGTAAATGTATGTATGTGCGTGTCCCGTGTATATGTACGTACGTGTTGATGGGATAGCGAGGGAATGTGCATGCAATATGTGGCGTGTGCGTGTGTGTGTGTGTGTGTGTGTGTGGTGTGTGCGTGCGTGTGTGTGTATGTGTGCACACGTGCGCGTCTGTTGAGTGTGTGTGCACGTCTGTTGAGTGCAGCTTTCGCCATTTCTGCGCTCTGATGCCTGTGGCCAGCTGTGAGGCAGCAGGGTGGAGGGTAAGAAGGACGGACTGTTTTCCCTCCACCTCTCGCTCACACCAGGGCAGATGCGGGAGGGGCGCTGGACCATGCTAGCCTCCCTCCCCCCAGCCCTGCCTGGACCGTGCTAGCCCCCCCCCCCCCCCCCCCCCTGCCTTGACCGTGTGCTGGGCAGATGGACTCCCTGGTTATTTTTCTTAATGGTGCGCCGGCTTTTACACGGAGCATTCCTGAGACCGAGGGCTTGGCAGGTCGAGCTGCACAGACCTCTAAATGCAAGGACGGACTGTTGGAATGGGGGTCAACCTTGGCAGGCCGTGCCTGACCCCAACTCCCAAGCCAGTGTGTGTGTGTGTGTGTGTGTGTGTGTGTGTGTGTGTGTGTGTGTGTGTGTGTGTGTGTGTGTGTGTGTGTGTGTGTGTATGTGTGTGTGTCCTCCCCCCCCCTTCCCTCCCCCCTCCCACACTCCTCCACCCCTATCCTTACCACCTCCCTCTCCATGTGCAATGGCTCATCACTCAGTCACCTGGAGGGAGGAGTATTTTTGGAGAGGGGAAATACCCATTTAAACCTCATTAATCAAGTTGGAGCTATATTTAGCTGGATGTGAGATCACCCACAGACTGACTGGACCTCAGTGGCTCTTGTTCATACTCACTGATCCAAACTCAATGAGTTTGAAGAGAGAGCGAGAGGGGGGGTGGGGGGGGGGGGGGGGCACTGGCTTTTTTCACACAGAAGAGTCCACCTTAGGAGGCACTGGGATGTTCTGCAGATTCATTAATCAAACTTTTAGAATGCATTGGAAGGATTTGTGCAATCATGTGTGTGTGTGTGTGTGTGTGTGTGTGTGTGTGTGTGTGTGTGTGTGTGTGTGTGTGTGAGTACAATACCTCTTGATTTGTGCATTATTCCATCAGCCACTGCTCTGCCAACGAAGGTCTTCGCCACGTTCTTCTTTCGCCTGCGCTCTCTGATGTACACGGATGACGGGTCTGATCCCCGTCCAACCTCCCAGCGCCGCGACCGGCTCCAACCCCCTGTCCCGTCAATTCCCGATGGCCGCTCCCAATCAAGCGGACAGGAAGTGAAACCTCCAGATTATTACAGCTTCCTTTTTTCCCCTCGCCCCGCATGTGTTTCTGATTTGGACATGAGGCAAAGTGTTTTCTTTGGAAGCCAAGGCTGGTGGTTCTGCAGAGTTTCCTGTTACAGACACTCTTTTGTGCGCTGCCATCCCTTAAAAAACAAAAAAGAAAGAAAGAAAGAAACCGTACGCCTTGTCCTCTCCGGTTTTATTTCCTTTAACATGGAGGGTAAAGGGGCCACTCAGCGCGGGTCGGGCGGTCGTGCAGGACCTTTTCCAGCCTCCTCACAGAGCTAATTGGGAGGGCGTCTTAAGTGAACCACTTAACCCCCCACCAAGGTTATGAGAGGGGTTAATGGCCTTGGCGGGTAGGGGTACTTCTCCCCCCCCCCCCCCCCCCCCCCCCCCCCCCCGGTCTTCAAGAGCCCCGGGACCTGCTGGGGTTTTTGTTGGGCCACAGTGCCAATTACATTAATCAAAGCCACTACGTGGATACAGGGAAAGTCGCCGCCATCTGGTTGTTCACCTGTAAACCAACCGAGTTGTTATTCGTGTAGAGAATGACTCCTTATTTAAAGGTCGACTCTGGGATTTGACGTCACGCCTGTGAAAACAGAGCAACTTTCGTCAAAGATGTTGTAGCGAAGGAGGGCGAGGGAGAGTGCTCACTCGTTTCACTGCCCTCCGACATAAGATGGCGCATGCGCCGATCGCGTTCAGCTCTGCAGTGGAATCTTTCTCCTCCCCGCTCTGAAGTGTCTTTGTTTTGGATTTTGAACTTTGGATTTTTCTCTCTGTCTCAACGTTCTGTTCTCTATGACATCATATCCCAGAGTCTACCTCTAACCTGTAGGTTCAAGTGCATTTTTCATAAGTAAAAAATAAAATAATCAAAAGTTCACAGTATGAACACACTAGGCCTATATTTGCTCGAGATGAAATACCAAGGATAGTACAAATTTGAATTCACAATACTCATGTCGACGTCTTTGCAAACGCACATGGCTTGAATTAAAGCAGCACGACTGAGAGTAGCACGATTGACATGTTTCTAAATAATGGATTTCATATCTTCGAATCCCTGTGGAGAGGAGCCCAGTCTCTGTTGCTTACAGTTACATTACTTTAAATAGGCCCTGCTATTCCAACCTAGAGCATCCATGGCTCCCTCTCCCTGCTATTCCAACCTAGAGCATCCATGGCTCCCCCTGCTATTCCAACCTAGAGCATCCATGGCTCCCTCTCCCTGCTACTCCAACCTAGAGCATCCATGGCTCCCTCTGCTATTCCAACCTAGAGCATCCATGGCTCCCCCTGCTACTCCAACCTAGAGCATCCATGGCTCCCTCTCCCTGCTACTCCAACCTAGAGCATCCATGGCTCCCTCTGCTATTCCAACCTAGAGCATCCATGGCTCCCCCTGCTACTCCAACCTAGAGCATCCATGGCTCCCTCTCCCTGCTACTCCAACCTAGAGCATCCATGGCTCCCTCTGCTATTCCAACCTAGAGCATCCATGGCTCCCTCTCCCTGCTACTCCAACCTAGAGCATCCATGGCTCCCTCTCCCTGCTACTCCAACCTAGAGCATCCATGGCTCCCTCTCCCTGCTATTCCAACCTAGAGCATCCATGGCTCCCTCTCCCTGCTACTCCAACCTAGAGCATCCATGGCTCCCTCTCCCTGCTACTCCAACCTAGAGCATCCATGGCTCCCTCTCCCTGCTACTCCAACCTAGAGCATCCATGGCTCCCTCTCCCTGCTACTCCAACCTAGAGCATCCATGGCTCCCTCTCCCTGCTACTCCAACCTAGAGCATCCATGGCTCCCTCTCCCTGCTACTCCAACCTAGAGCATCCATGGCTCCCTCTCCCTGCTACTCCAACCTAGAGCATCCATGGCTCCCTCTCCCTGCTATTCCAACCTAGAGCATCCATGGCTCCCTCTCTCTGATGATGATGATGATGACTTCAGTCCCATTCTCTTCACTCTCCTGCTATACATTTACATTTACATTTACATTCATGGCATTCAGCAGACGCCTTTATCCAAAGCGACTTACAACAAAAACATTTGTTTAAGTAAGTGAATCATCTATCCATCAGTCGTCATCAGATAAAGTAATCAATGATTACTCAGACCAGGGGTCATAGGCAGTCACAATGCTAGAAGAAGTATTTTTTTATTTTATTTATTTTTTTACCGGGGGGTGGTGGGGGTGAAGAGGTCTTTAGGAGGGATGTAAACAACACCGAAACCTGACGACGGTGTGGCAGGCAACCTGCTCTCTGTTTCCCATCAAGCCAAGGCCCTATAAACACAACAGTCCAGAGAAGCTCATCTGAAAAACACATTAAAGCTCCCCTCCTCATCCTGCCCCGCCCCTCCTCCTCCTCCTCCCCCCAGCACCCCAGATCCTCTCCTCCTGGGTTCCCACAAGTGCCACACACACGGTGGAGGTGCCAAATCCGGACCTGCAGGAGAGCTGTTTATTGGGTTTTTGCCTGTAGGGTTTATTTTTAGACTCTGGCAGGTCAAAGGTCAGCCTATGAGGCTTACAGCCACACATCTGCCGAGGGCGGGGGTTAAGCAGCCCGTGCATGGAGAAGGGCAGCTGATGCCTCCAAAACAAAATGATTCTCACAAGAAGTTAATGGCGACTGGTGAATCTTGTTTTGGCGCTCAAATACCAGAGGATTCTGTATTCACTTGGCTCTCAGTCTCTCTGACTCTCTCTGCAGAACCTCTGCTCACATGAGCGATGGCGGTTGGTGGAAGTAGAAATCCATGAATGAAATTAAGAATGGTATCAAACACGTGTTTGATATGTTTGATAGCATTCTTCATTCCATTCCATGCATTACAATTAGCCCGTCCTCCCATTCCTACCTCCTCCAGCCTCCCTGAGATATAATAGCAGGTACTGAGGTAGTGGTATTGAGGTCTTTGTTTTTCACACTCTCTGGTTCCCTGATGGAGCAGAAGGGAATTGGTGTCAAGCGAAGGCGATGTTTCCATGCCGAAGCATTCTTGGGGAGCTCTAGAAAGGAAAGTTTCTGTTCTGGGAAAGCCCCTGACCTTCTGACAGATGTCATCCCCTCTGTAATTGCGCCAATTACTTTTCCATAACAGCGCTGAAATGCTTATGCATGTGGTAAGAATAACAATTTCCATATGAAACACATGCTCATTCATAACCTATAGAGTCAGGTACTGTTGAGTAACTGGTCATACAAAGTGCCACTTTAAAAGGGTATCCCTCACGGTGGACTGAACCGTCAACGCTCGCTGTTTAAGATATGCAGTGTGTTCTTCCGATCCAATATGTCCCAAAAAAAAAAAAAAAAAGAAGAAAAATAAAGCTGACGTTTCCTCTACCTTGGTTTTCGCATGCTAGCGATGAGAAAGCCATTGTGCGTTTAGCGTCGAGCAGTAACTTGCTCTGTAACGCTGAGGTATCATTATTCATATCGTGCAGACGGATTTCTGTTTCATCTGGTGAACGGCAGAACCGCAGCGAGAGCCATCCATGAAACGAGGCCGTTATGCCGAGATCCATCAAAACGCTCATTGATTTATTTTCATTTTCAGTGGGAATTGGTCAAATTTTCCTTACTTAACATGCTCACCATTCAAAGTAGAGACAAGCTGGAAACAGCTCTCTCCCATCAGAGGATGAATGCGTCCCTAGAAAGAGGACGGACGCGTGATTAAACAGCCCTGTGTTATGACACCGTTTGTTTCTAGGTAATTCGTACATGATTGTCATGTTATTCATAATAGAAAACTGTTCATTTTGCTTATGGATGAGGTCACACGTCAACCGATTCGAAAAAGAATGATTATTGTTATGGTCTGAAATCATTATCCAATCGCGGTTTTCCACTCCAGCTTCGCTTCCAAACCAGCCTCGGCTTCTCTTCTCCGCCCTACAGACCTAAAAAAGGGCTGCACTATACTCACTTCAATAACATGGTGGCCATATGATTGTATTGAGGAGCTGGTCAGTGACATGGGTGGCATTGCCCTCTCTGTGTGTGGGCACACTGAGATGGCTGGGCGGCCCGCCTGTTCTTCCTGCCCTCTGATCTCTGATTAGCGTTGGTGGTTAGCTAGCGCCCGTCAGGCACACCCCTCGCCGCCACGCCACGGCACCAGGCCTGCCCTTTGATCTGTCGTCTGGTGTTTTGTCTGGGGATAATAATAGTATAATCAAGCTTTTACTTTACGTTGATCGATTGAAGGCGCTGTCCACGATGCCAGTCTTTATTATTTACAGGGAGGTTTTCCTGAGGGGAATACCTTTGTAATTGTCCAGTTGGGACCAGGGACTGTGTGTGTGTGTGTGGTGTTTGTGTGTGGTGTCTGTGTGTGTGTGTGTGTGTGTGTGTGTGTGTGTGTGTGTGTGTGTGTGTGTGTGTGTGTGTGTGTGTGTGTGTGTGTGTGTGTGTGAGGAACAAAGAGATGAGGCCTTTCATGTTGTGTGGTGATGGGCATAGGGAATGGCCTGGAGTACACAGTTTAGAAAGGGTATAAACTCTGGGAGGGTGTTGTGTGAGAATGTGTGTCAGGGTTTCATTACCTCCAGAGCTGAGAGTGCAGGAGAAGAATAGATTACCTTTCAAGATGAGCCTGTCTTTTCTTTAAGTACTCAAACACACGCAACAACACACAAACATAAACACACACACACACACACACACGCACACACGCACGCACGCACGCACACATGTACACGCACGCACACACACACACACACACACACACACGTACACACACACGTACACACACACACACACACACACACACACACACACACACACACACTCCCTCAGAAAAACGAATTCCTTTCAGAGAAAGAGATTTATTCAACTCAAGATGTGCCACTTCAAAATTGTTTATTTGTTTCTCGTAAACCAAACTACAGTATGTGCCAACAGTAAACATGGTAGTCTGGGATGGTTTTGGATAAATAACTAAAATCTCTCAGATGTAAACTTTATTTACCTGACCTCCCTGAACTTCTTATGTAAGAGGCCTTTTGTTTCTTTCACAGCATCCTACAGCTCTGTAGTTCTAGCAGATGCCGAATGCCAAAGTTCAAGGCACTATTGTCAACACCTGTTTCACCCTGACCCTGGTCAGTCCAGTGAAAGATTCACTGGGTTTATTTGACTTACCCTGAAAACGTGCAGACCGGTTTTGATTGAATAGGCTCCCATAGGACCCAATACAGTAGCAATGGAGTGTGGAGCTGCTATATTATTGAAAGACCCAGAGCCATGGAGGAGAGTTCCAGAATGCCACTCACTCACATCCACCCCCTCTCTCAGCTGGCATCCACTGCTCACAGCCAAAGAGATAAGAAAGTAACGATGACATTTCCTTGTAGCTGCTGTCGGTGCTCGGCGCCACGCTGCGAAATGGCAGGAAATTAAACTTTTAAGATCTGCACTCATTCAATTTGTATCCTATCTCCGTGTTCGCTGTTCGACCGGGGGTTCCGTTGTTTTTCTGGCTTCCAACAAACGGGAGAGTGAAATTTAGGCCAACCCGGTTTGAGCCAAATGGGTCATCAATCTGTACCACAACATGCTGTAGACCCTGTAGAACAGCATGAAGGAATAAGAAAGCTGCTTGTGTCTGCATCCTGTCTCACTCCAATACTCCAAAACGGCATTTATGCTCACCTTCCCCATCGAGAGGAAATTATGTCATTTTGGCAAGCTGTGAGGGGCCACACTGACTGAAAACTTCCAAAGAAAAATATCTCAGTACAGCCCAGAAAAGCCAACAGAGATGACTCGAGCTTGTGTCAAATCAAAAGGTACAACATAACACACCTGGGTTCAAATAGTATTTGAAATCATTTCAAATACCTCTCTTGGCTTGATTGTGTTTGCCTGCCGCAATTGAACCAATGGGACAGTCCCATACAGTGCAAACCGCCCATCAGGCATCCCAGCTACGTATCTTTTGTTCCTTCTGTCCTACTTTGTGAATCGCGTCATTCTGAACCGTCAGATGAGATGGAAATTTAATTTAGATTTTAATATCTGTACCATAGACCTATTCATAGATGTTATCTGTACCATAGAACTATTCATAGATGTTATCTGTACTATAGACCTATTCATAGATGTTATCTGTACTATAGACCTATTCATAGATGTTATCTGTACCATAGACCTATTCATAGATGTTATCTGTACTATAGACCTATTCATAGATGTTATCTGTACTATAGACCTATTCATAGATGTTATCTGTACCATAGACCTATTCATAGATGTTATCTGTACTATAGACCTATTCATAGATGCTATCTGTACTATAGACCTATTCATAGATGTTATATGTACTATAGACCTATTCATAGATGTTATCTGTACCATAGACCTATTCATAGATGCTATCTGTACCATAGACCTATTCATAGATGTTATCTGTACCATAGACCTATTCATAGATGCTATCTGTACCACAGATCTATTCATAGATGTTATCTGTACCATAGACCTATTCATAGATGCTATCTGTACCACAGATCTATTCATAGATGTTATCTGTACCACAGATCTATTCATAGATGTTATCTGTACCACAGACCTATTCATAGATGTTATCTGTACCATAGACCTATTCATAGATGTTATCTGTACCACAGACCTATTCATAGATGTTATCTGTACCATAGACCTATTCATAGATGTTATCTGTACCATAGACCTATTCATAGATGTTATCTGTACCACAGACCTATTCATAGATGTTATCTGTACCACAGACCTATTCATAGATGTTATCTGTACCACAGACCTATTCATAGATGTTATCTGTACCACAGACCTATTCATAGATGTTATCTGTACCATAGACCTATTCATAGATGTTATCTGTACCACAGACCTATTCATAGATGTTATCTGTACTATAGACCTATTCATAGATGTTATCTGTACCATAGACCTATTCATAGATGTTATCTGTACCACAGACCTATTCATAGATGTTATCTGTACCATAGACCTATTCATAGATGTTATCTGTACCATAGACCTATTCATAGATGTTATCTGTACCATAGACCTATTCATAGATGTTATCTGTACCATAGACCTATTCATAGATGCTATCTGTACCATAGAACTATTCATAGATGTTATCTGTACCATAGACCTATTCATAGATGTTATCTGTACCATAGACCTATTCATAGATGTTATCTGTACTATAGACCTATTCATAGATGTTATCTGTACCATAGACCTATTCATAGATGTTATCTGTACTATAGACCTATTCATAGATGTTATCTGTACCATAGACCTATTCATAGATGTTATCTGTACCACAGACCTATTCATAGATGTTATCTGTACCATAGACCTATTCATAGATGTTATCTGTACTATAGACCTATTCATAGATGTTATCTGTACCATAGACCTATTCATAGATGTTATCTGTACCACAGACCTATTCATAGATGTTATCTGTACCATAGACCTATTCATAGATGTTATCTGTACCATAGACCTATTCATAGATGCTATCTGTACCACAGACCTATTCATAGATGTTATCTGTACCACAGACCTATTCATAGATGTTATCTGTACCATAGACCTATTCATAGATGTTATCTGTACCACAGACCTATTCATAGATGTTATCTGTACCATAAACGTATTCATAGATGTTGTCTGTACCACAGACCTATTCATAGATGTTATCTGTACCATAGACCTATTCATAGATGTTGTCTGTACCATAGACCTATTCATAGATGTTGTCTGTACCATAGACCTATTCATAGATGTTATCTGTACCATAGACCTATTCATAGATGTTATCTGTACCACAGACCTATTCATAGATGTTATCTGTACTATAGACCTATTCATAGATGTTATCTGTACCATAGACCTATTCATAGATGTTATCTGTACCATAGACCTATTCATAGATGTTATCTGTACCATAGACCTATTCATAGATGTTATCTGTACCATAGACCTATTCATAGATGTTATCTGTACCATAGACCTATTCATAGATATCCGTGTTCTCTATTATCATTTGAAACATTGCTATCTGAGTGGTGACAGCTGGGTGACACACACCCCTCGGCGGACTGGACCGGGGTACGAGTGAGGCGCGGTGCAAAGTGCCCGATGCACGGCGCGGCACGTAGCCGACGGCAGGCCCACAGACCCGTTGACGAGGGCAACGGGAAGGGCATCAGGAAACAGGAAGTTTACATTGTGAGGTTCTGAGTGCGATGGCTGGGCAGTGGGAGAGGTGCGAGGTCCTACAGGACACTGTCTCCTGTCAGAGGGGCACAGGCAGAGGGAGAGGAGCTAGGTCCTACAGTGGGAGAGGTGCTAGGTCCTACAGAGGGAGAGGAGCTAGGTCCTACAGGACACTGTCTCCTGTCAGAGGGGCACAGGCAGAGGGAGAGGTGCTAGGTCCTACAGAGGGAGAGGAGCTAGGTCCTACAGGACACTGTCTCCTGTCAGAGGGGCACAGGCAGAGGGAGAGGTGCTAGGTCCTACAGAGGGAGAGGAGCTAGGTCCTACAGGACACTGTCTCCTGTCAGAGGGGCACAGGCAGAGGGAGAGGTGCTAGGTCCTACAGAGGGAGAGGAGCTAGGTCCTACAGAGGGAGAGGTGCTAGGTCCTACAGAGGGAGAGGTGCTAGGTCCTACAGTGGGAGAGGTGCTAGGTCCTACAGGACACTGTCTCTTGTCAGAGGGGCACAGGCAGAGGGCAGACTGAGACAGGAGGGCAGGGAGAGCGGATAGATGCTCCTCCTCAGTCAGTGGTGTGTGTGTGTGTGTGTGTGTGTGTGTGTGTGTGTGTGTGTGTGTGTGTGTGTGTCTCTCTGTCTCTCTCTCTCTCTCTCTGTCTGTCTCTGTCTCTATCTCCCTCTCTCTCTCTCTCTCTCTCTGTCTGTCTCTGTCTCTCTCTCTCTGTCTCTCTCTCTCTCTGTCTGTCTCTGTCTCTATCTCTCTCTCTCTCTCTCTCTCTTTCTTTCTCTCTCTCTCTCTCTCTCTATAGTATTTATCTGTCAATGTTAATGGCTGAGGCAGAACCTCTCCCACTAGCCCTAGTCTGCCTAGTCTGACAGATATGTTTACTTTTACCATAATTCATTTTCTTGTACAATTGCTACAGTTTCTCTTATAGGTCTGTAGTTTGCCTGTCAGGAGCATGTGTAAGATATGTGTGTTGTCTTGCAAGAGCGACCCCTTGTGGTTCATGGCTGATACAGTCTGTTGTAAATCTGGCATTTATCTTGATACGTTGCTAAAACTATTAGTATCGCTCTATTGCTTTCCAACGTCAGATGACCATCGACTGCGGCGATCTCTCTCTGGAATGTATGCTCTGTAGGCTATAGGCTATCGCGAGAGGAGTAGGTCATAGGATGAACAAAACCAGGTGCGCGTGCGTGCGTGCGTGCGTGCGTGTGTGATCAACAGAAGCTCGAGACTATTCCATTCCACCCAGTATAGCTCTGCGCTCCTTACAATGAGCAAAGTCAGAGAGCAGAGAGGAGGGGGGGAGAAAGAAAGGGGGGAAGAAGGGGGGAGGAGGGGGGAGCTACTGTAGCGTTCTCCTGCTCCTCTGTGGCAGTATTGCACCATTAGCAGTGGCTGTTGAGAGAACAGTCATTGAGCCTGGTGATTAGAAGTGCTCCACTTGTGCTACTGCTTACACAGGCTAAGAGGCTCTTCCACGCTGTGTGTTCAATGAGGGATACACTGTGTTTGTTTTAGTCTTGGAGCTGGAGAATCCCCGGTTGATTAACTAATGGTGGCCTATGTATAGTCCCACTAATGATCAGAACCCAGATTGGATTCCCCTTTTGGAAGATCTACTATTGACAGTATTTCTCCTTTTAAAGATATATTCTATGTCATATGAATACTATTTGATAGACACATCTTTTGAGTCTGTCAATTAGTTATATATCAATTCTGTTCTGAGTGTTTTTAAATCCTGTTACTATGAAAACACATTTTCGTCCAAAGAATTAACATATCCAACATTGATTCCTCATCCATCCTGATTCCTAATTCCATCCCATGCATTACAATGAGCCCGTCCTCCGATTTCTGCCTCCACCAGCCTCCCCTGATAGTGTGTCTGCAATGGAATGGGAGAATAATTGCTCTATTTTTGTTTGTGTTCTTGGCAAATGACTTCAGCAAGTCCTTGGTAGGAGGATGCCATCTGAACCTGGAAAGATGCAGTAGTAATAAATTATCTGAGAGGAGTTAGTCCCAGTCAGTTCTTCATCCCTCTTGTTCATTATGGGGCTTTCTACAGGAGTAAGAAATGAGTGTGGGGGGATTCTAATTCCCTGAGTTTTAATAACAAGAGAACACCAAACCCACCGGCCAAATTGTCTAATGAAATACATCACATTTGAATGTGTGTGCTTTGGCATTTACCCCCGATGTGTTAAAAAGAGTAACCATCTTGGTGCGATTAATCTCTCTCTCTTTCCCTCTCTCTCTCTCTCTCTCTCTCTCTCTCTCTCTCTTTCTCTCTCCCCCCTCACTCTCTCTCTCTCTCTCTCTCTCTCTCTCTCTTCCTGCTAAGGCTCCCGCATGTCTTCCTCTGGACAATCAACCTCATCGTAACTTTTCCCCTCAGAATCACTCTCTTCCTGAATTCCCCCACTCTCATATGTGCGGATGTGTGTAACGTTAATAATTCAAGTGCTGTGTGTGTGTTAATAAACTTTTGAAATACCTACGCCACCCAGGGGAAAAATCCTGTGGTATTGGCTCAGGAAGTACAGGACCCTCTGAATTTACTGCTCTGGGAGTCTGTCTGGGATGAGCACTACTCAGTCTAAATATAGACCCTTTCTTCACATCGGCTTCATCCATTGTATTATCAGTTTTAAGACACCAACTGAATACTCATAAACGTCATAAAAGCCTTCAGACTGTCATCATGGGAATGTGAATATATCCATATATTCACAAATGCATTGTCTGATGCTTCTGCCCAGTGGTGTAGGAAAACCCCTGCAACGTCCCTGGCCCGGGCTCATCCCACCCATCCTCCCGAGTGCCAGGCCCTCTCTCTCTCTCTCTCCTTCTCTAATCCGCCCCGGGTCGGGTTGCAGTTTTTGGGGCATGGGGGCGCTGTGCTGAAAGCTCCTCTTCCTTGTTTTGATTGTCTCCAGGGCGAGGCCCCCGGCTGGGCTCTGGCCCCCGGCTGGGCTCTGGCCCCCGGCTGGGCTCTGGCCCCGGCTCCTCCAGCTCAGCGCCAGCCCGATCCTCCGCTGCCTCGTAACTCTTCTGCCGTGTCATCGCTGGCCCGCGCACAGGAGAGCGTTTGTTTTTCCCCCGACGGAAAAGGGATGGATATGGAGTGAGGGATGGGAACGGCAGTGCACAAGGCCAGTTGTGGCCAAAGTCAGGATTAACTACTCACCGTGGGGGATGACGGTGATGATGATGATGATGATGATGATGATTGTTATTTAATCATATCCTGCAGTATGTTAATTCCAATTTCTGGCTTAGGTTTGGTAAACATCGTAGATTCCAGCCTCCTGTCCATCATTATCAGTGTGTGTCATGGATAATGTCTCTCAAGAGCCTTTAAAATGCACTATTGTTCTCTGGCCTCTAGAGGGCAGCACCATCGGCACTTGACAGAACGACTGGATGCATCTGCAGCACAAATTGCAGCTAATTGATTATGATTCCGTCTCATTCTAATGCGTCATTGTAACGTGCAATCCATTAAAATGGATAATGACTACAACACGATGACATCGTGACGTTCTAGATCCCTCTTTAAAACAATGTATCCCACAAAGAATTCAACAAGACAATGAATTAGCCTCTCATATATAATACTGTAGGCCTTGGTGTTTTTTAACAGCATAGCCTACAGCCGCCTTTCCTTCTCCTGGATCAGCCCATAACGTATTGTGTAATATGGTAACAAAATGGAAAGTTTTTTTTTCTTTTTTTTTTTTCCCCTGGGCAGCATTTTCTTGGTCCAAATATGATACTTTCTCTCTCCTCTCTCTAAACAGAAAACAGCACAGCTTCAGAGGCCACTGCCACTTCCAGGCCATTTAAACATGCTTTCATGCGTCCGTGTTACGTGTGCACTTTGAAAAACAAGCCCGGGGGTGGGTTGGTAGGGGTAGGGGGGTAGGGGGGGGGGGGGGGGGGGTCGGTGTGTTTTCCGCCCCCAGTGTGCGTGCGGGCTACACGCGTGAGAAAATTCAGAGTCCCATGTAATTATTTCCACTGCTACTTTTGCAAAGCAGCCAGCCTTCGAAGGGCTTTTTGAAATCTTTTTTTTTTTTTTTAGAGGGAGAGGGAGAAAAAAAAAAACAGCTTCATTTATTGAAACACACAAAGCACCCACAGTTAGAATACCTGGGAGGAACCTCCCCCACTTCCTATCACTTCATGTGTTTCACAAGATTACGGAAGAAGAGATGGGCTGCTGCTGTTGCTCAGGGGCAGAATAAATGGACTGTTTCCTTCTAACTGTTTTGGGCTTGTGGGGCCCTCCTCATTCACTTTGACTGTACAAAGTAGTACGCCCAAGGGGAGGACAGGATTTGGTGAAACTCTTGGACCACTGATCCAAGATCACCCCCCCCCCCCCCCCCATCCCACTCACTATGCATCCTATTCCTGGTGGCAGTAACGTTCAATCTGTTGATGAACAGTTGTTTGCTCTGAGAAAAAATAGGGCATTTATTTATTTCCTAGAACATTGCCAGCAACAAAGAAGTGGAAAAAAAAAAGTGACACCATAGATCAGAGGCACTTTGAAACCAAGGTAAGGAACCGATCTTCATCAGATAGCATTGGGAGTATTGTCATTTTATGTCCTATCATTTCTGTATTGGTTTTTATCTCAGATTGTTGTTGGATCGTATATTCTGTGCGGGATCCCGGGAAGAGTGGCTGTTCCAATGGGGATCCAAACAGACGAATAGATCAAGAAATAACATGTACGGACGGCGCCGGTGGATGTTGTACAGACCTCCGGCCCGAGGTGGGAGAGGATGGCTGGGAAGCTGAGCCGTAGAGGAGAACCTGAACCTCCAGTACCCCCTCACGCCACTCTGCCTGTGGGCCACAGAAGAACAGTAGCCTCCATTCACCAGAGAAAGGAACCAGGGGTAGGATATGTTGTAAGCCCTCTACGGTTACTGTACCTTTCCTTACACTCCCTCAGACCTGTCCGTGGAAAGGGAGGAAGCTGTTTGTCAAGTTTTTTTTTGTGTTTCCTCCGTCGACTGCTGCCGAGGTGCCCCCGGAGTGCGGTTGGAGTTTTAAGATGGGCCGTTCGCTCGCACCACCCTCTCTGGTTGCACCAAAAAGTCCCATGATGCAGTGTGAATGAAAGCCGCCCAGTCAGCTTTTGGCTGAGGTGGGTCTCGGTCTTGAAGAGGTAGAAATGTTAAAACAACTGTCGAAATGTACGCATCAGTTTCATGCTGATTTTCAATGGTCGTTTCTGTGCAGCTTTGGCTGCAAATCTGGTAGCAATTTTCATTCACCTGTATTAAAACCGACTTAAACACAATTACCCTCCGCCAAATTAACGTGAGTGCTTTCGAGAAAGCAGAGAGAGAGAGAGAGAGAGAAAGGTCATGGTTGGGAAGCTGGACTGTAAGTGTGCAGTTTTTCATGTTCCAGATGAGAGTGTGTAGCTGAGCTGAAACCTTGTTAATCTGACCTGACTCAGTAAATACACAACGCAAAAAGTCGAGCATGAGGGTGTCTGCTAAGTAAACAAATATGAATAATCACAGGAGAATAGCCCAGTATTCACACCAGTTAAAACATAATCCCTCCATGATGAGTCTCATATGTATAACCTTCCCAGGACCTTAGTTTTCCATTAGTGTTTGCGAGTATTTGGGCGGCGGGGAGCCTGTCAGGGGTTGAACATGGTAATTGAACCTGAATAAAAGTTCTTAAATGCAAGCATTTTTATATAATCACTGTCATTATTGGGGCTACTAAAATAATCAGGCCCATTAAGAGCTTCAGCCCTCGCCACTCCGGTGCCCAGGCTCCTCTCCTCTCCAAAGTGTTCGCAGATAGTTGCGCCGCGCCGCGCCAGAGACCGCAGCACGACCAGGGAGCGTGCTCCAGCACCAGAGGAGTGGAACGACTGGGCCGCTTTGACTCAGAGCTGTCAGCCCACCGAGAGCACGGGGGCAACAGGCACCTTTGAGCAAGCGTAACCCGAAAAACCAGAGAAACCCTACACCTCGTGTTTGGTACACTGAGGCTATTTATAGCCTGCTGGCGTTGGATAGAAGGGTTGTGGGGTTTTTTTTGGGTGTTTTTTTTTTCATATATAAAGAAGAGGGAGGGTGAGATGGGTTGGGTAACAAAAGACGCCAGAATGGCACTTTTGCTGTCTTGGTGTGGGATTATAATGGGATTGGTGTGTTCAGTGAAGAGGAACGGGAGGCAGACACTGACGAGAAGAGGTATGGATGACATCACAGGAGGAGACAGTTGGGCCGTGTGTCTGTTATGAAGAGAGTAGCATTTCACCTGTCATATACAGACATGGGAGAAAATGAGAGAAGTATAGAAATAATTTCTCTCTCTCTCTCTGTCTGTCTGTCTGTCTGTCTGTCTGTCTGTCTCTATGTGTCTCTCTCTGTCCCTGTATGTCTGGATGTCTGTCTGTCACTCTCTCTCTCTCTGTGTGTGTCTCTCTCTCTCTCTCTCTCTCTCTCTCTCTCTCTCTCTTTCTCTCTCTCTCTCTCTCTCTCTCTGGGCAGACTGTAGTGTGAAGAGCTCCAACAGAAACCACAGTGCAACCCAGAGGGAGAAGCAGAGAGGAGGCACCGCTACACAGCACAGCAGGGGCTTTCAATACTGGAAGAGCTGCGATCAACACCACACCATCTAATTACCCATCCATCTCCATGTACTGTATTCATATTTACTTTGACACGTACCATAACCTAACTTTTAGGCCCACCAAGGATAATGAAGAGAGAGAAAAAAAGAAAGAAAATGAAATCCAAAAGAAAAGTGTTTTGTTGAAAATACTCAGAACAGACATTTGTTCATGGCCCTCTATTTATGCTTGGCTTGTCTTCCCGACCGTACACTTTACCTGGGGTTCTGTGAACATGACAGCTCTCGCCGCCCTTGAATGTGGCCCTGCTGCTCTTGGGGTGTCGAGTTATTGGCCCTCAGCTGGAGGTGTTATTGTTACACACCAGAAGGACGGAGGCGGGAGCCAAACCTAGCAGCCCCTGGCACTGAGGAGTCTGGGAGTTCTCACAGCGCGTGTCACTGATAGGCCTCTCCGGAGAGAGAGCCCGCATTGGGGCGGCCAAAGAAATGCCATCCCTGTAAACCGCCAGCCCCAAGGTAAAGTGAAGGAGTCAGTTAGCACTAGTCGCCCCTCAAACTCACCCCTCACAAGCTGCGTAGCCACTGCAGGTAAACTTGGGTATTAGCTATAAATCTGAAGACCAGGATTTAAAGGTGGAGCAGGCTCTGTATTTCAAAACATGCCATGGCTTAATTCACAATTAATGGGTAGGGAGGCCATGTTGATACAATTTAGCAACTTACTGTAAGGTTCTCAAAGGTTCATGAGGGAGACCTAACTCCTTACATTGCAGGTCACAAAAGCAGATCATGTGGATGTAAAATGCTCATGGTGTATGGGTTCATTCAATTCAGCTGTGAAAGATATTTCAAAGATGACAGTGAAGGTGAATGTTCTGCTCTTGGCTCCTCTGAGGGAACAAACAGGGGGTGGATTTGGCCGTGGGATGAGGATCTCCCTCCATGGCCAGGCCGCTCCACCGCGCCACATTTATCCTGCCGGCTATGTACTGTTACATAACCATCCAGCAGGGCACCATCCTTCACAGAGGGTGTGGCGGCGAGATGTCATCCAAGCTGTCGACTCGCTTTTTAATGTGTTTCTGCCCTCAGCCATCAGTGTAATGTTTTTCTTGAGGTATCTTTATATTCATATGGTGAATGTAACACTATAGGCTTTGCCAGTTGTGATGGTTACTCATCTAAATGATGTGTGCAACCATGGAACAATGGGGTCAAACGATGCACAGAAGTGATCACCTTGTGTTGATTTCATTCCATTGGCTGAAAGAGACACACACAGGCGATACACCAGGGGATAACGTGATTCAGTTGGACTCATATCTTACTTTTGATTCCATTCAAGAATGTCCAAGATGCATCTTGTAAGACCCCTGACTTCCCGTGCCCCACCAGTACCCTGTGACATTCTATGTTAGGTCTGTAAGGTCAAAGGGACAGTATGAATTGGAATTTGAACTGGGGAACAAGGCTGTTATGGTGGTCTATGAGTGCACTATAATGAACCTACTCTCTCCAAGACCCCCCCCCCCCTCCCTCTCTCTCTCTCTTCTAGCCCCCTCTCACATGTTGGCTATTATAGCTAATTGTTTCCAAATCTGGCAAAATACTTAATGGGGGCCACAAATCAGACAAAAACACTTTTTTTTTGGCTGTAAAACTAAATCTCTAGGCTGGCACAGGAGGTGATTGTTGAAAGGAAATGTTGCTTGTCACATGTTTTGCTCTTGATGGCCTAACAAGCCTCTTACATGGAACTTTAACACCTGCTTCTAGTTTATTTTAATCATGATGATGGTGTTTAGAGGCTAATTCTGTGTTTTTGGGGGGTCTTTAGGGTCAAAGGTCACGGACACTATGGTGAAAGTACCACAGTGGATACAGAAGACACAGAAGGTACAGTAAGCAATAATGTTAATTGGATGATTGATGTGAATACATTTTTATTGCAGGTTTTTGCTCCCATGGCTTGTTAGGTTAATTCACTGTTTTTAAGGGGGAAAAGCTGCAAATTACATCTGGGCCGGGAACACACACATTTCTAAGTGATTAAATTAAGGTATATTTGTACTACTTACAGGGAATTTTATGGACTACATTTAGATTATTTTTTTTCAATGATGATTTGGTTTATTTTGCCCACATAATTCTGGACCTCAAATCCAGATTCGAAATGTGGTCGTTCTTCTCTCCACGGAAAAAGACGTCCTCCACAAATTAGCTATCCAAACACCATTTCAAAACGGACAAATTGAATAATTCAGCCCAATTACCTGCACAAACACACACTTTCACGCATGTTGATAGGATTAACGAGCTGCACTTAACTGTCTGTTGACATTTTCGGAGGACATTTAGATTTCCATCACTAAACCAACATCCTCACTCTCCGAGAGGTCGTAATGGCTGCATTGATTAACTTCTAACGACTTGCACACGGACCCTGACCCCGACGGCCCTGGACACCTCTGCTCCAAAAACACCACCGGGGCTTTGAAGTGTGAGGGTTTGGGTTAGCGGAGTGTCTGCAGAGTGAGCCAAGCCCACCAAAGAAGAGGCTTCCGCCCCAAGAACACTTTCGGAGGCAGACCCAAAGACACAAACAGCAGGAGACGTGAGTTAAGGCGACTCTGTTGTCTGGTTTTCCCTGTAGCACGCGAATCTAAATCTGAAGAACTAAATATAACGTTTAGATTGTTATATTAGTTCATTCTCACTGTATTCCACATCCTTTTTAAACCCCCACTGATCCGGCTGAAGATCACAGATGAACACAGTTGCCAATCTGAGGAGGATTTCCGAGCAGGATCGCGAAGACTAAATCTATGCTGAGGTAATCTGTCCAACCTTGACGGTGACATTTTACAGGACAGCCTTACAACCCACAGAGGAAATTATGGCATGCAAAGGATCATGGGATACACTTCAGGTGTGGTGTCTGTTTACAGCGTGTTGATTTCTGAGGAAACCCTGCAGCCCAAACGGAATGTCTGACACAGTCCAGTTCCTCAACAATGGACTGAATAACACTATAGAAGGAGAGACGGGTATATTTTTAATCCTTGGACATGCAATGAGACATAGCCCATTTGCTGCCCTTGACATCTGGCCCCAGTGCTTTTTGAGATTGATTTAAATGGGCCGACATCCCCAAGAACCGAAATGCTTTGCTACCAAATATGTTCACCCTTTTCCAATAATAAGTCATTGCTCCCCTGTGGAGATCCATGGCTCTCTCTCTCTCTCTCTCTCTCTCTCTGTCTGCCTGCCTGCCTGTCTGTCTGTCTGTCTGTCTGTCTGTCTGTCTCTGTCTGTCTCTCTCTGTCCCTGTCTGTCTGTCTGTCTGTCTGTCACTCTCTCTCTCACTCTTGCTCTCTCTCTCTCTGACGTCACTACATAACAGGCAGTAAAGAGATGAAAACTGCCTAGACACCAACGCTAAGGGTCTGTGAGCTACATGTCCATGTCTTGGGGTTTTTTTGTGTGTCTTTTTGTGTCCTTCTCAGACAGTAGACCAAAGTCTGGGCCACAAGGTGAACCCTGGAACACAGTTGCTCTGCCGGCATTCAGATGAAGGCCACGTTTTTCCAAGTGTCCAGGGATGTGCAAAAACCGTTGGTCCTGAGAAGGGAAAACACATGTCGGAGCTTGGCAAGGGGAGGCAGACCCAGGATTTCCTTGATTTCACTGGTAATGATTCTGGTCTGCGGACCGTTCCAAAGACGAAAGGCAGACTATTGAATGGAATGTGTGTGTTTTTGGGTCGGAGTGTGTGTCTATCGGTGTGTGTGTGTGTGTGTGTGTGTGTGTGTGTGTGTGTGTGTGTGTGTGTGTGTGTGTTGGGCAATATGGGGCCTGGTGTTGCTCTACATTCACTCTTGTTCGTCCGTCCACTGCTAAGGATGCTGCAACGGTGCTATGCTGGGCCTGTTTTTTCGTTCCTGCTGGCTTAGCATAGGCCTTCAAGAACTAGGCCATGTGATTTGATGGTTCAAGAGATCTTTTTCTGGAGCACCTCCAGTGACTGATTGACTGTGTGCTAAATGTCCTCCTCTGGCTCCTTCATTCCCTGACAATTCCCTTGGATCCACTGGAGGAGGTCTTGCCATAGTCTGACTCGACCAAGAGACGGTCCTGGTGAGCTTCTCTCCTGATCTAACCAGGCCTGCTTGGGTTGTGTGCTCTTGGGTCCAAGTGTGTGTGTGTGTAGGGGGGACTTCAGAGGATCAGTTTTGGGGCCCTACCCAAGGTCAAAGCGGTGTGGGTGGCCAGCAGAGAAACACCTGCAGCTGGTACCAGAATGGCGTCCCTCCCGCCCTCCACACGCTTAGCTTGAGACTGTCGAGCAAAGGAGTGTTTGATCTTTGGTAAGGACCCTCTGACCTGATTGGAGCTCCATTGTTTCTGACTCTCTCAATATGGGACAGATGATTGAGAGCTATTGAAATTCTGCCAAAGATAACATTCTGTCCTCTCTCTCTCTCTCCCCCCTCTTTTTCTCTGTCCTGTCTCTCTCTCTTTCTTTCTCTCTCTCTCTCTCTCTCTCTCTAGCTCTCTCTCCCTCCCTGTGTGGATACCCTGTGCTACGACACCACAGACCAATGAATCACCCACAGAGCCAGTATACATCACCACATACTGTTCAAGTGATCCCCAAAGCCAGCCCCGCGAAAGGAAACGGCCAGTCGTTTTCAACATGTTATAATTATGTACAAACATCTGACAGCTATTCCATTATTCCAGTATAATGGAAATGTGTGAGGGAGAGAGAAAAAAAAAAGAACTTGACAGTGCTTATTTTTAAGTGACGGAAGCTATATATAGAATTGAAATACATAATTCAAGCAGCATGTCCCTGAAAAATGATGTTTGAAATGCGCTACAAATGCATGGAAAAATCTCAGCTTTTGATTGGTTAATGAGGTGTGTTCATGAGGCGGTCAGAGTGATGTGGAGTACTCTCGCACGTTCTTGTCACAGAGATCACCGACGGAACTGCTGAATAAAGGACCTTCTTGCGCCAAGAAGCAAGCATACTTTTCCATGGCGCGCTTCGCAGATCCGAAGCGCCTATATGACGCAAGAGCGCTTGGACGATCTCACCTCACTTGCGATATTCCTATTCTGAGCCTATGACAAGAGGAGGATGGCCTCCATCCCTCCTTGTGAGTCTGCTTCCTCTCAATGTGTGAGTGTGTTTCAGCCAAGTTCCCCCCGCCCCCTGTAAATATCACCATTTTCTTTCTTGCTTTTACGGTAGATTAATCTGGGTCTTTGTCTAAGTGCTCTTTTAGTATGGCAGCGCAAGCCTACACATGTATTGGATTGAGAAGAAAGGTCCGTTTCCCAGCGGCTCTTCCAAGGGCACACTATTGTTTAGTAACTGTACATCATTAAAGCTGATGACCATGTGTCCGACTACATCTGAAATGGAAAAGAATAATCCTTTGATGGTATTGATTGATGATTCATAGTTTCATACACATTTGAACTAGATTTCTCAGCGCACGGCAGAAACCACCACAATAAATACTTAAAGCAAAAGAAGGATGTTAGTAATAGTATTCTGTACACTCACACATCATGAGTAGCTTTGTTTACATTTACATTTACATTCATGGCATTTAGCAGACGCCTTTATCCAAAGCGACTTACAACAAATACATTTGTTTAAGTAAGTGAATCATCTATCCATCAGTCATCATAAGATAAAATAATCAATGCTCAGACCTGGGGCCGTTAGCAGTCACAATGCTAGAAGAAGGAATTATTTTTATTTTTTTTAACAGGAGAGAAACTTGTACAGGGGAGTAGTGGGGGTGAAGAGGTCTTTAGGAGGAAAGACCTCCTTCTTTGTATATTTCGTGGTGTTTCGACAGTTTGACATCCTTGGCTGTGCAGCCCCGGGTTGTTGGTCCTCATGCCCGGCGTGGACAGACTGACGTGTAGCCGAGGTGGTTTGGAATAGAGCTCACCTGATCTCCCTGCCTGAGACATGTAAACTCAAGTGTTGCCCTCGGACCTTGAATATGTCCTCTTGGCCTAATGGTAGACGCTTGTGTCTTCCTCGTAGGAGACCCTGGTTCGAACCCTGCCAGTTACACTGCCAGCCCTAACCTCGAGCAGCTGCTAACCCCCCCCCCCCCCCCCCCACCCCACTCCCTCACCAAATCTAGCCAGTCATGTTCCGTCGGTATATGCTTTTGATTCTTACTCACCCATAAACATTTGTTTAAAATTTGTCATTAAAAATAACTCTTTTTTTCCCTTCATTTCTTTTTGTTGTTTTTTTGGCGAGCGAGTGAATATTTTGTGGCTTCGCGGTAATCCCTGTTTTTATGGTATCTTACTCTGTTTCCGCTCTTTTTATACGGCGCATGGTAGATATTGATATCTCATTATGTTACGTAAGTAGAGTCACAGAAGGCATTTGTCTTTTCAACAGAGTGCTTTGCTCCGGGGTTGGGGATGGCCACAGAGGATCCATTGTTTAGCTCCTCACTGACACTACAGACAGGTTTTCGCAGATGCTCTAGACAGATTCAGAGTTCATTTCCCAATTCGTTTCATGCAGTCCCACATTGAAGAAGCTTTTCCTTTGATTCGGTTTGAAATGCGGTCCTGGTTCTGTTCGATGTAATCCTTTCTCTCATATGTGTGGCAGCAGCCGCGGGTCCTTGGCTATAGGCAATGCGTGGCAAATGGCATGACGCTATTGAAAACATGTTTCAGAGCTGAGGGCAAGGCAGCAGCAGCGCACACAAAGGGCAAAACTGGATGCATGACACTGATGTTCATTGAAGTGTAATGATGTTTGCCTTTTTCAATCCAGATGTCTCTTCTGTTTGAGATCTTTTGTTTGTTTGTTGTTGCTTTTTCTTTTTTTTTTTTTTTTTTACATTGCGGGACAAGGAGTTGTAGTGAGGAGTAACAAATGGGGTCTTTGTCTCGTGAACCTGAAACAGATGCTGTGTATGTTTCAGTTATTTCTCACACAGATTTTGGTTCCACATCTTAAGGTTGGCCATTGATCACGAATGGAATGGATTACGATCTATTTGGGCCACATTGTGACAACAAATGAAGCACACGTTTTTGGGTAACCCATTCACAGTAAGTTTATCCTATACCTGTGGAAGTAATGCTGTAATGACTCTAGTAACAACATTGTATTAACATGCTGTTACATAGTTATTAGGTAATGACATTCATGTGAGCAATTTGTGTTATTACACAAGTACAATAAGGCAAGTCCTTATTCCACTTGTCTTCCTTATTCCACTTGTGTAATAACACCCCACTCAGCTCCACTATGCAATTGCAAAGCAATTTTTTCTGTTAATAACCTCTCCCTAGGCCTGAAGTAATTATAGAGTTATTACACGGGCGTAGAGGCAACTTAATGTAAAGTGTGACAGTCTTTAACAATCAGATTTACAATTGCAATTATTTGTGGCCAGTTGCTACTGCTTTGAAGCTGAAAGGCCACATACAGAACAGATTTCACAGTGTTCAGTAGCAATCACACAAAATGGAGCTGTAGAAGCAAAGCAATGGCTGTGCACTTTTCCCCCCCCTCTCTAAAATAAAGGAAACACTTATTCACATATCTGTTCTTTCTCCTTTTCTCCATTGCTTGTCGGTGGCAATAGAACAGCCAATATATTTCACCTGGGGTTTGGCCTGAGGCTGTGCTGCAGCTAAGCAGGCCTGCTCTGCATTGGTATTGCGGCCGCACCGACTGGCTTCAGAACTCCACCTGGCTGACAACCTGATCAGTAATGCTCCTGTTTTGCCTCTTTATAATTATTATTATTATTTCATTTTTTTTAAAACCAAAAACGTCAATTTGCGGTGAGGATGGTGGATGTTAGACAAAAAAACGTTGAGGGATAAGAATTCATTTGAATTGTATTGCTCTGTATTCCTCTAACCACCCGTCACAGTGAAAGCTCAGCTTATAAGAGTATTTCTTATAACAAGCCCATACAATTTGGAAGCAGTACTATTTTGTCCTGTGAGGTAGTTTAGTCAGAGTAGTAATGTAGATCGTAGAGATCTGTAGAGTGGAGCATGATCTGAATTCACAGCTTTTTTTCAATAATCATTATCGATGACCAGTGTTATTGTATACAGTACATGCCTGGTTAGGCTGTCTAGTGCATGCATATCCTGAATGTATCTGAAGTATAGCACGCTGGGACACACGCTGGCCTTCCTCTCCACCTCCTTCATCTCAGTGTGTCCCCCTTCCCAAGTATCCTGGCGGTCGGCGCCATGAATTTGGGGTGATTTTTCTCTCCTGCTCCCAGACACTGCCAAAGCCCCTCACCCTGAGCCTGTGAAGGGGATCATTGTAACAGATACCAATGGGCAGTAGGTTCAAAGTCTTCTCTTCTTTTTTTTGGTCAAGGTTTTGTGTGAGCGCCATGTTTTAGAATAATGCTCTCTCTGTGTCCAGCCTGCCCCTTCTTTCTGGTCTCTTTCACGAGCAGACAGATTTTTTTCATCAAGATGAGATTTGAGATGAAAGAGCACTGGCGAAGAAGGGTCCAGCTTTCTTCAGACTGCGGAGGAAAGCGATGTCAAGACAGTTTTGGGGTGGGGACCAGGCAGCCTGGGGATTGGTCAGTTTAGACTGAATGTGGAGAGTTCCGCCATTACTCACCTTTCCAGGAGTTAAGGTCCAACCCTCGCTGATGTAGCTTTGAAGTCACGCTCCTGTGATGAGGTAGCCCTGCCTCAGAAATGTACCTGTAAACTCAAGTGTCGGCCTTGAGGATGTCCTCTTGGCCCTAATGGTAAATGCTTGTGTTTTCTAAGTGGGAGACCCGGGCTCGAATCCTGCCTGGCACGCAGGTATCTGACTCCTTCAGAGCTGGTCTGTTTTGCTGCACTACGATGCCTCTGTTCTCAGTCACAAAGCTGAGTTCAGCTTCGGCCAATGATGCAGGATGCTCACCCTCTGTGGCTATCGCCCTCCACAGTAAAATTGTAACATGGTCTCAAGATTTATCCTGTCTAACGAGATGTTTCCTAAGAGGACATATTAAAACAAAACTAAAACATGTGAATTTCTCAACCCATGCCCATTTCCATCCACTTATTAATACCATCTTCCCAACTAAACAGTTCTTTGATCTCAAATGCCATGTTTTATACCATTTTTGACCTTTCCATCAACGTATACCATCCCTTTTTGAAGCGGGAGGAAATGTCAGAGCACAGTAAATGGAAAATGCCGATGAAAATGTAAATCTGTCCGCTGAGCTTTTGTAGGCCGTTTGTAGATTCTCCTCAATAACAATGTCACAATAGTGTATTCAAGGCACTATGACATGGTGAGAGTTTCATTGTTCCCCCCGACAACACAGAGTTAGAGTGTTCATTTGGAATGTTCTCTTTTCGCGTTGTGTGACTCTATGTCTTCACTTTTTCACTTTGATGTTCTGATAGAACTAGGGTAGTATTTAGGCTTTGTTGGTCTTTGTTATTACGTGTAATTTTGGCCCCAGTCGGCAGGCAGGTCCAACTGCACACAAACCAATGATTCATGGGAGGTTCTGAGAAACATTCGAGCAAAAGGAAAAGTGTTTGGTTGGTCTGGACCAAGCTTTTAACACATTCCACGGAGAGAGCCACGGACGTGGTCTGTGCTCTGTGCTCGGTCCCGTCTCCCGTACGTACATCCCTGAGCTCTACGTCTCGTGAAAACCGGGCAGCTTTAAATCCAATCAATCAAATGGCTCGCCTCGGAGGTGAAGATGCTGAATCGGCAGGTTATGGCTCAGGTAGTGTGTGTGGGAATGGGTTGAGTTCTGCCACACTGCTGATAGTTGAGTTTGTTTTTGGCCGTTTCTCTTTCCGCAGACCAAGAAAGGCATTTTTGTGTTCGAAATATACTCTTTTTTTGGGGGGGTAGGGAACCTTTGGAAAATGCTGGACTCCTCTTGGACCGGTAAAACACTTTTTTTTTAAGTCAGTTTTCTGATTAAAGAGCCACTTTCGCAATAAAAGTGAGCTCTGAAACGCTGTGAAAGCAGGGAGTTTGGGACTGCAGCACTGAAAGTGGATGGGATTAAATATCATAAATGTCCTCACTTTGCCACACAAATTTAGAGTAAGTGTTCACTGTAGACATTAGGGTAAACTGTTGAGGAACAACTCAAGCTTGATGGTTTTACTCCATCCCCCATAAACCACCACTTCACCCTGATCCTCTCTCCCTACTCCGCCACTAGAGAACACACACTCCGACCATCTCCAGGGTTAGACCCAGGATGCCACAGGCCCAGCAGACACTGTGGGAGTGGGGTGGGGCAAGTCCTCCTGCCCCTAGATGGCTTTGGGCAGGGTGGTGTATTAAAGTCTCCCTTGTTCAACCAGATTACCCCCCTCTTCCCCGTCCATAAACACATACAAACCCATCCCACCTCTGCCACCACAGCGCCCTTCTCTATCTGCCAGCCGTACTGTGAAGGCCTGACACTAAGAGCCTTTATGCCCTGTGTATCCTGTGGCTTGAGGCTTCGCCACTCTGTGCCCAGGGAGAGTTCTTGGAAAGTCAGGAGTCTCCGGGGATCCACAGAGCCTCCCTGCCACCTCAAGCCCACGGCCCAGGCCGCAGAACAGTAAACCTGGCAAGAGGCGAGACCAGACAGTGGTCAAAGGGGGCTCTACTAACCCCTCCACCCCGCAGTGCCCATATTAGGAGAGCCTACCGCCCCCACCGCTATGCAAACAACTGTACAGGAAAGTGTTCTCCTGCGCCATCGTCTCAGGGCAGCAAGAGGGTGAAATATGGCTGTTTGAATGTCTATCTTTATCCTCCCTCTTTGACAAATCACCGTCCCTGTGCTCGAACAAAAACACAAAAGGGGGGCATGTAAGGACACCGCTCTCCTAAACCAGGCTAAATCTTCTCCAGCTACTTCGGGCAAGCCAGAACTTTCACATTGCCCAACCACGGCCCTGCAACATTATTCATTCGCGCTGTTTATTCGGTTAGCTTTGTACTCAGGGTTTTGTTGTTGAAATGTGGTGGATCGTATGGCTGTGTCACTTGTTGTGGGGTCCCAATCAGATCTATTAGTGACATTCTGGGAGATAGAACGCACACATGGGGCTGCATGGGACTAATTGTTTTTTATTGCCGTGATAAAGCAGTCATGTTCTGTTCCAGCAGTGTTCCAGTGTTGTGTTGGGAAACTCATGTGGTGTGTGTGTGTGTGTGTGTGTGTGTGTGTGTGTGTGTGTGTGTGTGTTCGCGTGCCTGTGTCCGTGCGTGTGTGTGTGTGCGTTCTTGCACATGCTTGCGTGCGCTTGTATGCATGCTTGCGTGTGCTTGTGTGCGTGCGTGCGTATCTATTTGTGTGTGGTCTTTCCTTCAAGAATTGTGCATATTCAGTGGCAACCCTGTGACAAGCAGGACATTGCATACAAAAAACACACACATTCTTTGCTTGTTTCTATTATTGGTGCTCCATCTCTGAACCATGGATGTCAGTAAAGATCTTCTCAAACTGCAGAACAGTCCATTCAACCTCGTCTCTCTGTACGTTGTATATCAACACAACAGCAAGTCGTCTTGATTGAAGCATTCCCAATAACCCAATAGTCTGACCCAGAGATGTGTGTCAATGTACGCCCCCAGAACACATCACATCACCTCACCTCACCACAACACTCCCTGACCCTCAGACCTGGATGCCATCCTCTCTCACATTCTGGAATGCTTCTTCTGGAACACTGCTAAGAAAGTTATTGTGTACACGATGTCATCCAAATTAAAAATGTTCAACTCGCTAAACGAATCAGTGAATCGACGCAAGCGAGTGTGTTTCCTGGGTAGCTTGGCATAAGTGTGAGAGGCATCAGTGCCGCTGGTTTCATGACACCATTTCATCCATGGAGCCGGTCTATTTTAACCATTTTAGTCTATTCAAATGCTCAGCCAATTATATTTAATGACCTCAAAGTTCTCAGTTCCGAGCTTCACAATGAGTTCCACTGGGGAACACAACTCTCTCTGAACCACAGTCAAAGCACTTAAAAAACTCTAGAACATTTAAATGTATTCCAAACAATGTTTTAATTCCCCCCAATAAAATGGTGTAATATACACTGCTCTCCTTTGTATAGAACTGATTTCTGAACCTATAACCTGTTTCCTGTGAGAAGTGTGTTTTAATACTTTATGCTCACAAATAATGGAAAATGTTGCTACTAAGCGAGCTGTAATCGTACGATCCGCCTCGTAAACATGTGGCCTGCATATTAGAATTTGATTAACAGTCTCACCTCTAGCTGTCTGTGCCTCCATGTTAACAATTTTCATCCCTCGTTTTGTTGTGTTATGATTGGTGTACGGTTACATTTTACACACCTTGGTGAATTCACCTTGTTAGGGGGGGGGGGGGGTAACTTATATCCGTAGTGATTTTTACATCCTTGTGACACTGACTCATAAAAAAATGTGGATTCAAGCCAAATGGTTTTTTTTTTCCATCACTCACTGAATTCCTCTTTCTCACCCTCCACACCTATGCACCCCCCTATGCCCCCTCCCCTCCTCCCTCCCCTTCCCTTCCCTTCCCCCTATTCCCCCCATCCCTGACTACGCTGCTTCATAGGCCCCGTGGCCACTCCCCTCCTCCCTCCCTCCCTCCCCTTCCCTTCCCCCTATTCCCCCCATCCCTGACTACGCTGCTTCATAGGCCCCGTGGCCACTCCCCTCCTCCCTCCCTCCCTCCCCTTCCCTTCCCCCTATTCCCCCCATCCCTGACTACGCTGCTTCATAGGCCCAGTGGCCACTCCCCTCTCCCTGCATGCAGCCTGTTAATGAGCAGCAGTTACTACACTAATGAGTCCTGACTGAGCCTCAGCTATGACATATTTAGCCGCGGTACAGCAGGGCTACTAAACCATGTTTCCCCCATTTGGACGGTCTCCAACCCAAACCCAACCCTGCGCTCCAAGACTTTACATTTTATGGACATGAGTGATATTGCTGCTATCACGCCCACGTGATGTGATGGAGGGCAACTATTTATAACTATACTACTATAAATCATCAGCGGAAAGTTGAACTCGTGGTGTCACTCAACAACTGGTGGATAACCATTTTAACAGTAGCCTACTCAGAAAAATACAGACAGTTTTCCTAAATATCTATTTATTGTGACAAGGCACAATGGCTTCAGGAAAATGGTACAGTAACAATCACAAAAATCAATACATGATTTACTTGTTGGTTAACAGATGAACAATCTGTTCATTCGGTGGTAACCAACAAGTAAATTACTATCATTGTCTCTCTCCTCATTCATACATTGCCTTCGTGGTAGGAGGCAGTATGACATTATTAATGTAATGGTTCAAGTTAAATGTATGGTTTAAAAAAAAAAAAAAAAAAAGGGGGGTGGGTGTATGCAGTGGACCGAGTTCCCATGGCACAAAATAAAACAGAATGAAGATGATTTATTAATAAAATATGTTCTCCTCTCCAAACAGGGAATTCCATCTGGCACTCCACTCCAACCCACAGATGAATAAATTCTATAGGATGCTCATTGTAGTGTTTTTGCCTTAAATATGGTCCCAGTTACATTCTGTATGACTGAAATTTCATTAGAAGTACTTCTTGCATGATTTATGGTAGGCTCCTATGGGACTGACCCGCTCCTTGTTTTGAAATGATGCCAATCTATTGGAGTAGGAAAATCAAGGCAGATGACCAAATATTTCAATTTGAAAAATATATAGAATATTACTCCATGATGATGACCGTAAGACCAGACTTACACATTACCGTCTGTGGGGAAACTTGCCATTTGCTAGGGAAGACTGCCATCTTGTGGTGAATGTTGGGAACATGTTGGACCTTAGGATTCTAGACAAGTATTAACATGTTGTGGGTGGCATTCAGTATGGCAAGAAAATGATGTCCAACACTTCCTGGCCCGGGTATGGCTGCTATTACCTTTGTCATAGTTCATCACATATTACACATCGTTTCACGCAGAAATATCCATCTTTTATGCAGCACTGCATTAATGCTTTCAATTAACACAACTCAATCCTTAGAAAATGTTTTACACCTTCATCGGTAATATGTCTAATACAGCCATCCTCAATTTGGCTGATAGATCACCAATTAAACGTGTTCCTGGCATGGCCCTGCTGTTTGTCAACAGTACGCTGCTCATGTCCACGGCCCTTCTAGATAGATGCTATCCCATTGTCTCCTCCCAACCTCTTGATCTCAGTAATATAAGCAACTTTCTTCTAATTTGAAAGTCAAATAGCATGTGTGACAGCTCTCTCTCAGATCAACAATAATCCAGCAAAGCGCATCGCAAGGCATTTTATTCTTTACACTTACACACCCTCATTTTAACATTTAGGAAACTTCCGGAAAATCAGCAATAACTAAAAACTGGACTTGGGCAGACAGTTCATTAACGAGACATGAAGAGACATTTTCTATTATAAGACATTTTATTTTGCCGCACAATGTGAAAACAGACATGTCCTTTAGAAGAAGGTGTTTGGTCTCTTGGTGGTGAAGCGGGGCTTGTGCTGGCGACGCAGGACCCTGTGGGGCAGGGGGAACTTGATCTTGGAGTCCTGGAAGAGGGTCAAAGAGAAGGTGTCAGTCCATAGCATACAATATTTACCCGCTATCACCCAATCTAGATGTTACAAAGACAACAGGTCCTCTGTGGCTCAGTAGAGCATGGCGTTAACAACGCTACGGTTGTGGGTTTGATTCCCACTGGGACCATATATACTGAAAAATGTTTGCACTCACTGCAATGTAAGTCGCTTTGGATAAAAGCATCAACAATGGCATATATACAACAATTTCCAATACATTAACTATTGTCAAATAGTGTTTTGGATTATTTAAATAAGCGACATGGACCTTAAAGTCAGTATTAGTGATGGCATGCTGCCAGGTTCAAAGACAAGAAACTTCTTTGTCTGGAGGGTTTTTAACCAGAGCTGACTAATGTAGTCAGTCCAGAGAGGGACCCACTTGAACGACGAGCCTACTTCTAATACACGTGTCTCTAGTTGGGCGTATATAACCCCAAACACCTTCAGAGATGTCTGACCAATCACTAAACACCCTCCCCAACTGTAAACAAACAGCATTGATCTCGCAACTGTTGGCATCTGCCTAGTACTGCTACATATGGATGAGGCATGTCCATTGGAAAGGCACTAGCAGTAACTCAAGGGGCACGGCGGGAGGCGTGCCGTCACTTACGTGGAACTGCTTGATGGCAGGTCTGCGACACTTGTTGGCAGCGATCTCCTGGACCTTCATGATCTGGATGGAGTGGGCGCGGGCACGATGGCGGGCTCCCATATCCCGGTCTGAGGGACACAGGAGACAACCATTAAAACACCAAATATAGCTACTGAAAAATGCCATCTACTGGTCTCCAGGTGAGACATGATCATTGTACACAATCCGCTCATTAACAGGTGAATTATTGTGGAACTGCTCCGGGGCTCAAACCTAAGGCAACATTTTTATTTCAACTTGAACATAAAGTGCCCCCATTGCTCTTAACGGCATGACGTGTTGAGCCTTGATTTCACTTCCATTAGCACAGCAGGCAAATGAAAGGCGACAAAGCACATTTTTATTTCTGCACACATGACAAGGGCATTATACGCAGTAATAATGCTCTTTGGGTTTGTGTGCTACCTTTTCATTCTACTCGAAACATACTTTGAAGGATCCCTCTAATAATTGTAACCCTGAGATGTGACACAGTAGCCTAGTCCACTTCAGGGTGGTCTATGGTGAGACAGCAGAACGGGGTTGGACTGGGAGTTACTTACAGCACTGTGTGACAGCTGCAGAGGTGGTCATGTCCCTGTACTCTCTGTACATGTTGTGGGTTCCACTACGGGAGTCGTAACGCAGCCAGATGCCGAAGTTCTTCACCTTCAGGGGAGTCTTCTCGTGCACCTGGGAGACAACAAAAGGGTTTCACATTAGACAGGTGAATGAAATCCCATAGAATTTACTTTAAAATAAAAATAAAAAAGTGTACAATCATTGGGTCATTGACATCTCGCAAAACATATTTGAAATGGAAACATTGTGTTGAACTTTCTACACCAAACAACTATCCCTTTAACAGTATAACACCAGCCTCTTAAGATCTGAGGGGGAAGTGTGTCTGAGCCCAACGTCCCCATCTGCCGTGGGGATGCAGACAGACATGGACAGTAGGAAACAGGTTTCTGTGCGCAGGGGGAACGACAGGACAGCACGGCACAAGCTGGTCTGTAACTTATCCTGCAACGTCATTTTCCTCTTCAACAGGTTAAGAAAAGGGCCACGGCAAGTACCTCACTTCAAATAGCATCTCGGTTGCACAATTCTTTTGTGCCCCATCCTGTCAATGCCTCCCATTTCCATAGACACTTACCAGGCCGCAGTAGACGGTCTCGCCAGAAGCCTTCTTCATCTTCCTCAGCTGGGAGACAAAGTACCAGAAGCGGGATTTTGCCACCACATGGTTGGGGGCGAAGATCCTCATGCGGTACAGAGGAGGGGTAGGGTTCTTGGGAGAGGGCAGGAGGCGCCCAATGACTTTGTACTCCCTAAGCTGAAAGGAGGAAGAATAAAAATGAGCACCATGTAGACCAAGATGACCAAAACACACAGGCTAGATGTTTAGCGTTCATAATGTTGAACCTTGAGTTCACTTTCAACGGCACAGCAGCATCAGGGAAAGGCGACAAGGTTCATGTTGGTTAATGTTAGCACACCAGACAAGATCATACCATTCATTTAATATGATCTTTGGGTTTTGGGTGCATACTGTTCCTACCATCACCTAGGCATTAGCTAAATCATTGCATGGCGTTTCACAGACAATTGCAATAAGTTCGCAACAGTATCATAGTTAAGATAGGTAAATAGCAGTTCTTTTCATCCATTGGGTGAATGCCAATGGCCTAACATCTCATTCCACAATTGACAACATCTGGGTTGTGTTAAAACTGGCGGATTGTATTCTTCAAATGTTGACATGCTCAGGATTTTTGGAGTGGTGTTGGTTAGCATCATTAACGTTGTGCTAGCTAGCGTCACTGTCAGTGGCTATTGTATTCATCTACACAACGTAGCCAGTCTGCTAGCTAGGCCAGATAGCAGCATGTGGCCGATCTCTGCATGTGAAAAGCTAAATATGACCATTTTTACTGGCATTACAATACAATCACGAGAAGAGGATACACAACAAAACTATTTCGGGGAGGTGGCTGGTATCCACACGTGTATTTTTCTTAGACGAGGTGGTGTCTCTATTTCTCCACCGTCCACATGGTAGCAACATCGCGGCTTTCGGACGCCATGTTCTAGCCGCGGAGACTTGTGGCTTTCTAAACGCCGAAATTAAAGTGATAAGACCATTATTTCCTACGATGCGACTGTATCAGTCTAGCCTATGTCACGTTAACTCTCAGATTGGACATCAACATTTGGTTTTTGAGTCCTTTAAAATGTTTAATAGACAATTTTACATACTGTGCCAGACGCCTTCATGGTGTCTCTCGCTGACTGCCACTGGAAAAGAGGAAGTCGTAGGGCGGAGATTCCGGACGTAAAGCCCAGGAAAGGGCGGGCTCAAATACTTTACTTTCTCTGATTGGCCTGTCGCTCACAACCGCACCGATAAATTAAACTCTGTGGTAATAATTATTTTTTAATTCTTCTTAGAATGTCTGTTTTTCTATCTAGACATTCATATCCGACCGAGACCAGAACGATACCTATACAAGGTGTCTAGGATATGATGAATGCATGATGAATGATCTAACATCATGCTAACTTCGGATATTTCCTTGCTTTTTTTTTATTTTTTTCTTTCATTTTATGATATGTAGTCATGAAGAGCTACTATACCGCTTCTAACATAACTCAGCTTTGATGACATCCAAATGAAGCACAAGAATGTAGAGAAACGTGTACGAGTGTGAATTTCTTCCTGCGGTCGTGACCCAGCAGGAGTGTGACGTCCCCCATTTCCGTTAAGTGGACACGCCGCACGAAATCCCGCTGTACCGCCGTTCTCCACCGACAGCCAACCTACACCTGATTTCTGCAACAATTCCTCTCTATTTGGGATGTGCCGACGCCGGTGGTGGACCATGCGATAAAGTAATCACTAAGGTGAGACTTGATTCACGCTCTCCACGTCTTTATACGACTGCCTACATCGCTTTAAAGGCCCCCCGAGATCTTAGACTGGCAGCTTTTTTGGAGGCACATTGCAAGTCCCAAAGCGTGCTGATGCGCGAGGAAAAGCGGTCGGTGGGAATGGATGTTATGCCGCACAAGTCGTACCTCGACTTGAGCCGAACTACTCCTGAAAAGTCTGATTTAGTGAACGTGGTCACGTTTTAAAAAACCCCTAGCTAACTTATATGGTACCAGCTGGTAAGTAGACTCGGTTAGCTAGGCGGTGTAGCAAGCCCCGACAGTGTCCCAACTTTTCTTGTGTGTGAGGAGTGGCTAGCTTGACAGATTGACTAGCTAGTTTAGCCGCTAGTCTGTGATTTCAACCACATCTCGCTTGCCTAGCAAGCGCAATTAATGTGCTTCACAAGTCGCTTATGCTAGAATTGACAGTTGTGGCTTTACTGTGTATCCCGGTGCCCAGATGGCAGTTGATAGTAAACAGACATCACACATATTGATCTCGTGTTGCATCATGGTATGTGCAGTGAAACTGACGTAAGCTGCTGTCATTTAGCCGGCGAGCTAGCTCGTATTGTTCTCCCATGGTGAGAGGCCACCCACAGGGTAGTAGTAGCTGTGTCTCTCATCAACAAACAGGACTGGTTGTTTGTGTTGATTCAGCGGTACTCTTAGTGAGTCACACAATGTCTGCGCCACGCAGGTCAGTGTTGCCAGGGTGATCACCTGGGCAGGGCATGTCGAGCTAATCACATCATAGAACTTATCAGTGTGTCAATGTTTTACCTGACAGCCTCAACAAAGCTCCATCATATCAGGCCTATCATTGTCAAAACAGGTATTATTAGGATAATATTGTGGATAGGATCACGTCCTACTCGTCAGTTTCAGTGATTCAGCAGGTCATGACTTTTTTTTCTTTCCAAAAGGTTTTAAATCTTGTTGACTTCACCCTTCCTTCTGTGTTGACAGATGCTCCAAGCCCGCTCCAGGGTAGCAGAAAGAACTAAACCTGCAGTGGAGAAGACGAGCTAGCCCACAAATGGCCTGCCAGTCTGTCACTGTAATCATGGACGAGCAGGCCCTGCTAGGGCTGAACCCAAATGCTGACGCCTGCTACAGGCAGAGGGTAAGATTCCCAGAGAGAGAAAAATAGTGTGTGTGTGTGTGTGTGTGAGGGAGGGGGAGGGAGGGGGGGGGGGTTATGTATGCACACTTGAGCTTGCATATGTGTGCTTTATCAAGAAAACTAAGCTCACATTTGCAACTTTGACTCTTCCTCCCTCATATAGACATCTTGACGCTGCACCCGAACCCTGTTTGTGAAGCTCTAGATTCTTCTAATTTGTGGTTTTAACCAAAAACCAATGTGCTTAGAGGGTCAGTTGGACGTAGTGAGGTTGAACGTGTGAAGGAGTTTTGAGGAAGTACTTTGATACTGTTATGTATGTACTGTTATGGGTGGATGGATTACTTGCTATACATACAGGATGCTAGAAATAAACCTTGGTGCTCTAGGCTTGGCATGGCTTTTTACTGTGACTAGAGGTCTGTCTTGATTTCAACAAATCATCATCGTAAATGGTGCTGCTGTCATTGCAGCTGTGTCCGTTTTGTTAGCGTGACAAAACGTTGCTATTGGCTGTGGAATGTAGGCCTATCAGCCTCATTTGATATCAAACATTGAGTTCGTAAATGGTTTCACTAGCTGCCTGCCGCTTTGCTTTTATGCATGAATGAATTATCTATTTGACTCTTGGCAGCAAGTATCAGAATGTGCTGCGTATCGGGTTTAACATGAATCAGCACTATTGGAGAGATGCTGCATCTTATTTGTAAGATATATTTGTAAGAACCAGTTACTCTGGTTCGCAGTCTTGTCGACAATGGCATTTCCACACTTACTACTGAAATCCTTTATCAAACAAGTGGCTGCTGCCGAATGCAAGAACAGCACCAAAGTGTTTGGTCCAAAACACATGTTTAGAATACATATTTAGTTTTTCCAAACACCCACATCAACTTCATGCCAGGAGACAGACGGACAGCAACCCTGCCATATTATTCTCTCCGAGGGATTTGTGTGGGCGGCCGTAGAATGTGGTAGTTATGTGCAAGATCGAGTGGCCGGCTCGGTTTCCTGCATCTTTCTTTCTCTGTCTCACTTTGTTTCTCATTTCTTTACCCCACTTCCCCCCTCTCTACTTCAGGCGATGGCATATTTTGAGCAGCTGAAGGAATCGCAGGATGCTTGGGAGGTGTGTGCAGGGGCCCTGGCTAAAGGGATTTACAGGTAAGCTTTAGTACATCACGGGGTAGTTTCTGTACCTGTTTACTCCTAGTGTCTGTAGTTTGTGTATTGAGGGTCACAGGCTGGACCCTAGGCGATAAGTTGTATTGTAGGATTCCCTTACGTGATATACTGCATACTTTAGATGGTTTGTCTGTGTTAAACTGACCTAACAGGACTGTAATGTCCCTCTGTGTTTCCAGTGATGACCACGTGAAGTTCTTCTGCTTCCAAGTCCTGGAACACCAGATCAAGTACAGGTAAGAGTGACATTCAGAGAGCACATTGCTTTTTATGATCTAAAATGTTACCTTGTAATAGATGTATGGTATTTTGATTGATAAGTTATGAATAGACACCTGTTTCTTATAACAGCAGATTAAAGCTAAAGCTTTTGCCATGGCTCGTAGATGGATTTTGTTATACAATCTATAGGTAACCTTTTGTCTCTCATGACTTATTTCTTTCTACATTGTTTTCATAGAAGAGAGAATCTATTGGGCTGATCCTCTCTTGCAGTAAGGCTTGCCTGTGACAGTGTTATCCAGACATGTCTTTGTGTGATTTTCCATTCAGATGGAGACAATGTGTATTTGTTTTGTCACAGACATGCAGCTCTCAATGCTGCCCAACAGCAGCTCATCAGAGAAACCCTGATGAAATGGCTCCAGTGTCAGGTGTGTGTGTGTGTATGTGTTTTTATTAACATTATATACACAACATGAATACAAAACAACAGATAGACCAACACAGCGTTCTCCCTGTAGCTGGATAACCAACATGAAACAATACAAACACCCACACGATTGTCCGTGAGGGATGATATTATACATTCATTTGCTACCTAAACGTGAAAACGATCAGGAAAAAAACAGTTTTGCACGCATTTTCTATTGAATCATAGAGCTCCCTCCCTCCCTCCCAGACCTCTTGTTTCTGATCATCACCCTGTCTCTCTCTCTCTCTCTAGCTGATGAACACCCAGCCAGAGAAGCCCTTCATCCGTAACAAGGCGGCCCAGGTGTTTGCCTTGACCTTCGTCATGGAGTACCTGACCCACTGGCCCAAGTTCTTTTTCGACATCCTCTCCCTGGTGGGGCTCAACCCCCACGGCGTGGACGTCTACCTGAGGACGCTCATGGCCATCGACGCCGAGGTGGTGGACCGGGATATCCTGCACTCAGCTGAGGCAAGGACCCCAAACACCCCTCCCTATGGTCTCTTAGTCTTAGGGGTTAGGGTTAGGGGTTAGGGTTAAGTTTGTGTAAGACTCGGCACCCTGACTGGAGAGAAGCTATATCCAGCATCAATTTGACTGTGTGTGTATGTGCGCGCGTGTGCCCCCCCCCCCAAATTTCAGTTATTTCAGTCGCATAATGAATTTCCACCAATTTCACAAATCATCAAGTTGACCTGCTGTAGTCCACTCCACCCCATTCCGTTCCATTCCAGCGCTGATTCAGGACATTCACTTCCTGCTTTCTGTCCCCACTAGGATGTGCGTAGAAACACCCTGATCAAGGACAGCATGCGGGAGCAGTGTATCCCCAACCTGGTGGAGTCGTGGTTCCAGATCCTGCAGGCCTACCAGCAGTCTCACCCTGAGCTCACCTGCCAGTGCCTGGAGGTGGTGGGGGCCTACGTCTCCTGGATAGACCTCAACCTCATCGCCAACGACAGGTCAGTCGGGGGGGGGGGGGGGGGCGTTTACACGCCGCAGGGACCGACCCGTCCCCAACCGTACTGCGCTGGCCCGGGTGTTGTCTTTTCACATTGTCCTTTCCAGCACTGTTTCAACAACTATGGTGGATGTGTGACCAGGACAGTGCAGTGCAGCTCAGCTCACCTCAGCAGTGTGAGTTAGGGTTCAGTGTGAGTTAGGGTTCAGTGTGACCAGTGTCTGGGAGGAAATCTAGGGTCCTCTGTGACATTAGTGCACACTGTCTCTGTTACGTGACATTTGGAAGTGACAAGTTCGTGAGAATACATTTCACAAGGAGAATACATTTCACAAAGTACAAGCAGGTACATGTTGGATTTGAATTTGTTTCCCCCCGCAGTTGTAGGCCACCCAAGATTGGCATAGATATATTGTAAGCATTGTTTCCACAAGCTATTTATGGCCTTTTAAACCAGGAGTACCACAGAACTGTGTATGTTAGTTGTAAACATTCAAGGAATGTGCTCAGCCCTATTCTGTGTGTAAAGTGGAAATGAAAAGCGCCGTCTCAGTTGTTAAATGCTCATGATGACATAACATTGATTTCACACCAGATGTGCGTCAGGCCTTAGGCATAGGCAAACGGTCACGTACATGTACGGTACTGGGTTTGACCGCCAAATTCTGAGTCGCAAGGGTGTGTCTGATGAATGTCTTATAATTCTTATAAGTCTTGGTGCTAGTTTTTAATAAATAAATAAAATATATATATATTTTTTTTTTACATTCAGTCAATTATACTATAGATAATGTCTTTATAGTGGCTTTATAGTATAGATATGTTTGTTTTATACCGGTACAACTGACAAGAGTGACTTTGTTGACTTAAATGTGGACAGATTATGCCCCATTACCCCTGCGTAGGTTCCAACAAGTCAACATAATCACTCCATCTAACCTACACGACATTAGATAACCGCCCTGGACCGGTGATTTAAATATGTTTGTGTGATGAGTTGAGTCATCATGAGTCATCTTCAGTGAGTCATCTCTGTGGCTGTATTTCCAGGTTTGTGAACCTGTTGCTAAGTCAGATGTCTGTGGAGGACCTCAGAGAGGAGGCCTGCGACTGCCTGTTTGAAATAGTCAACAAGGGCATGGACCCCGTGGATAAGACCAAACTGGTGGAGTCGCTGTGCCAAGTGCTGCAGTCTGCTGGCTTCTTCAACGTGGAACAGGTAGGCTTAAAACACACACACACACACACACACACTCTCTCTCTCTCTCTCTCTCTCTCTCTCTCTCTCTCTCTCTCTCTCTCTCTCTCTCTCTCAGCTCCTGACTCTCTTGTTCTACTGGGGGTGGGGAGATCATTGAGTAAGTTCAACTCTATTAATAGTAACATTAATAGTCATTTTGGAGTGTTTGTTTACCAAAGTTATCTTGCAAACTCATTGGCCCTGCCTTATTGGATACTTCACTGGCTTACTTTCAGTGCATGTTACTCAACATTTCCTCAATGTGTTCAAGTGCTGTCAGATAGTGTGTCTGGTCCACAGATATCACCGTTATCTGGAGCCCTAGTCTTTTGAGAGCCACATGCTCTGCTTCCTTCAGTCCAACGAGAGGTCATAGGTCATGTATCCTCTTCCTCCTCACCTCCACTTCCTGGATGGCTGTTAAAATGTTTCCTCTCCCCCTCCGCCTTCTCAGGAGGAGGACGTGGACTTCCTGGCCAAGTTCTCTCGTCTGGTGAACGGGATGGGCCAGTCTCTGGTGCTGAGCTGGACCAAGCTGGCCAAGTCGGGCGACGTCAAGGTCGCCGCGGAGACCCTGCGGGCGCTGGAGGCCAAGGTCCCGCTGCTGCTGCAGCTGCTGGTGCACGAGGACGACGACATCTCGGCCAACATCGTGGGCTTCTGCTACGACTACCTGCACGTGCTCAAACAGGTGAGGCACACCGGGGTGGAACGTCAGTGGACAGGTCGAGATATCATTCCCATTGGAAAGGGGGGTCAAGGCCAGAAAGCCGCTTCAGACGATTGAGGTTCGTTCGTCATTGAAAGGATTTCTTTTTTTTTTTTTTTTTTCCCATCTCCTTGATTTTCAAAGGGGTCAGACTGGCCTAACAGCATGCAGGTAATGAGAGGAGAAGAGGAGGTCATTGAAGAGTTCTGGGACATAGCCAAGGTGTAGAAATGGTTCACGCAAGACTCATTATTCGATAGTCACCATGGACATTGATTGTAACTGATGCTGATACTGTTGCCAATTTGGTTTCCTAACATGAAATGTATTTCCGGCTTCTAGCTTCCTCTACTGACAGACCAGCAGAAAAACAACGTCGAGGTGAGATTTGATCAGAAGAAACTATTGAAAATACTGTTTGGCAACGCTTCTCATGGTCTTAAACTTGCTTCATGTATGCTCACTTGACTTTTTTTTTTCTAAACCAGGCAATCATGCTTGCTGTCATGAAGAAACTGACATACGATGACGAGTACAACTTTGACAATGAGGTAAACCTGCTATTAACTCACCAACTGCCAAAGAGTTCCAGAACACTCCCCACCTAGAGTGCCAAGTGTTTTATGTGGTATTTACCTAGCAACAATACTTTGATTGGCTATAAAATGATGCATCATCATTTATGCATTTTTTGGTGAATGAAGGCACTTTGGAATGTTGACAATTTGGGCGATTTTATTCACCCTCTCCACTAAATTAGTTAAGTAAGTCAATAATTGACATTTTATGCAATGAAAGAAGCGTTATATTAACACTCTCTCTCTGTCTCAGGGGGAGGATGAGGCCATGTTCGTGGAGTACAGGAAGCAGCTGAAGATGCTGTTGGATCGTTTGGCCCAGGTCTCTCCAGAGCTGCTGCTTGAAGCCGTGCGCCGGGTCTTCAACAACACCATGCAGTAAGACGCCCTCTAATACCACGACCAGAGACTAGCGTCCATGACCGCCCTCTCTGTGGTCTCTGATATGCATCGATGGACGTCCAAGTGTTTTAACTTGAAGTGTGTGTCCGTGTTCGTCCTCAGGAACTGGCAGACGGCTTCCTTCATGGAGGTGGAGGTGGCCATCAGGCTGCTGTACATGCTGGGAGAGGCCCTGCCCGCGTCCCACGGGGCTCACTTCACTGGGGACACGGCCAAGACCAGCGCCCTGCAGGACATGATGAGGACGGTTAGTGACCCCACACAACACCAGTTCCTTACCCCATTCAGTCCCACTCTGCCCAGGGGTCTTCATTCAGTCCCACTTTACCTAGATCTTATAGATGATAGAAATCTGTGTTTGAAACATCACATGGTGGTGCTTGAGACCGGTGGTACAACACTACTGTTCCACCGTTTGGGAACCTTTAATGTAGATAGTTAACTCATTTAGTGCCAAGGGTGAATAATTTGGGCGACTTGAGCAACATTCTAGAGTGCCACGGGTGACTTTAATTCACCAAAAATGCATCAATGATAATGCTTCATTTTGTAGCCAAGCATTGTTGCTAGGTAAATACCACATAAAAATACATGGCACTCTAGGTGGCGAGTGTTCCGGAATTGTTTGGCAGTTGGTGAGTTAAGGTGTGTCGCCACGACACGTTTCTGTCCCTCCAGCTCGTCTCCAGCGGGGTCAGCGGTTACCAGCACACCTCCGTGGCGCTGGAGTTCTTCGAAACGGTCGTTCGCTACGACAAGTTCTTCATCGTGGAGCCCCAGCACATTCCGAATGTCCTGGTGAGTGTTTTTGTCTGACCTACAGTACCAGTCAAAAGTTTGGACACACCTCGCCAAGAGTTTACTAATGAAAGGAGATGATGTGTTAAAGGTGTTCTATGCCTGTGTGATGTTGTGTTAAAGGTGTTCTATGCCTGTGTGATGTTGTGTCCAGATGGCGTTTCTGGACCACCGAGGCCTGAGACACAGCAGTCCTAAGGTCAGGAGCAGGGTGGCATACCTGTTCTCCAGATTTGTCAAAACCCTGCAGTAAGTCTGGCACTCGGGTCACTAAACACACATACGCACGCACACACTCACTCACTCACTCACTCATGTGAACACACACACACGTATACAAACACTGTGCTCAGCTGACTCTGATCATACAAATTCAGTGGAAATGCAAACACAATGCACAAGACTGATCAGATAGCAGGACATACGATTATATTGTTTGAGAAAGTAAATGGGGCACACATCATTTCTGTCTGACGCAGCTTAGTATTTTCTTTTGACTGTAGTTGCCTTTGCCTTTTTAGTTGGGAAAGTTCCACCTGGACAACTGTTGGGTGATTATTATCCTGCTGGCTTTCCACAAAGCTGTAGCAGTGTGTGGTGATGCAGTAGATGGTAACTTTACTCTCTGTTGACAGTAAGCACATGAACGCCTTTATCGAGGACATTCTGACCAGAATCCAGGACCTGCTGGAGCTCACTCCTCCTGTAAGTGTACTCCACCCTCCTCTACCATCCCATAATGCCACGGTTGCCAGGCTTTTTATCATACACTTGTGAACTGAACTGACTGCCATACCACCGTATGTAGAGGAGTCACACTCTTGTGGTGAGGTAGTCCTGCCTTAGACATGTAAGCTCAAGTGTCTCGGACCTTGAGGATGTCCTCTTGGCCTAACGGTCGACGCTTGTGTCTTCCACGCGGGTTCGAACCCCTCCCGTCACACACAGACAATACCACAGTATTGACAACATATCATCATGTCTGATAATAGAGCTTCTTCTCACTCTCTCTCTCTGTTTTTATGTGCAAATAAATCAAACCTAAACCACTACACCCCCCCCCCCCCCCCCGTCGTTGTCCCCCCCCTTCAGGAGAATGGTTTCCCGGCGCTGCTGACCAGCGATGACCAGCTGTTCATGTTTGAGACGGCGGGGGTGCTGATCGTGCACGGGGAGAGCCCTGCTGAGAGGAAACAGGCGCTGATGAGGAGCCTGCTGACCCCGCTGAGGGAGGCCTTCCGCCTGCTGCTGGCCAAGATGCCCCTGGAGAACGAGGAGGAGAGGCAGAGCGCTCTGGCCGACTGTCTCAGCCACGCCGTGGGCTTCGCCAGGTACCGTCCAACCGTCACCTCAGGGCTCACACTGCTGCTGCTGTTGTTTGTTGTTGTTGTTGTTGTTGTTGTTGTTGTTGTTGGCGGCTTAAAAGGACAAGCATGTGTGTGTTTGGTCATCAGTGCACTAGCCAAGTAGAAGTTACTGATCTGTTTGGAGATTAATAATTGGCCAGAATACTCTCCTCCGGCTCCGGTACTCTTTAACTACATACAGTTGATGATGAATACGTCTGAATCCAACCTCCTGCTCTCTCCCTGTCCCTATGTCCAGCCGCACCAGCAAGGCCTTCAGCAACAAGCAGACTGTGAAGACATGCGGCTGCACCGAGGTGTACCGGGACTGCCTGCAGACCTTCCTGCCTGCGCTGAGCTGCCCCGTCCAGAGGGGGGCGCTCCGCAGCGCCGTGCGCTCCTTCCTGCACCGCATGATCATCTGCCTGGAGGAGGAGGTGCTGCCCTTCATCCCAGCTGCCTCGGAGCACATGCTGAAGGACTGCGAGGCCAAGGACCTGCAGGAGTTCATCCCCCTCATCAGCCAGATCACTGCCAAATTCAAGGCAAGGACTGTCGGTCTCTGTTAGTCTGACCCTACGTAGAGAACCAAGCAGGGATGGTGTACATTTTCATGTGCAAACAGATTGGGTTCAAATTTTGCTGGGGAGGTTCTTTAAACTCGACATTGGAGCCAGCCAGAAGGAATGTAGTCAATTATTTGTCCATGCCTACCTCATTAAATCAGGCAGAACTGAATGTTCCTTAGTTAGTAATCCTCTAACTGTGTGTCCGTCTGTCTCCCCCTCCCCCACAGGGCCAGGTGTCTCCGTTCCTTCAGCAAGTGTTCATGCCTCTGGTGCTCGCCATCTTCGAGGTGCTGGCTCGGCCGGCCGAGGAGAATGACCAGGCGGCCGCCCTGGAGAAACAGATGCTGAGGCGCAGCTACTTCACCTTCATCCAGACCATCGCCAGCAGTGGCATGAACGAGGTCATGGCCAACCAGGGTCAGTGCTGCCGGCTCTCCCTCCGACAAGGGACAAAATGGAGGCTTACTGACTCTATTGTCCCCAGAGGGAAAATTAGTTTGCGGTATCATGTGCAGGTTAAACGGCATTACGAAGGGACTAGAGTTAATGGCAAAATAGACTTCACATGATGCTCTGCGATACAAAATACAGTAGAAATATGAGATGAAATTTGTTTTATTTTAAGTGCCACCAAGCAAGTGTTGTTTATTTGCATCCTGTGGTTCCCCAGGAGTTGAGAACATTGAGCGGGTTCTCTTCACCATCATCCAGGGAGCGGTGGACTTCCCCGACCCCATCGCTCAGAAAACCTGCTTCATCATCCTCTCCAAACTGGTGGAACTCTGGGGTGAGGAAGGCACACAACTCAGTTCACACAGTCATATCGAGGTGGTTGCTATGGAGAAACACTGTAGCAACATCAAAGGAATACGAACGAATGCTTTATTTTGTCTGTTATGAAACCTGTTTTTATTCATCACAACGTGTACTACATTAAATACAGACAAAACAAATACAAAAAGGTACAGATTAAAGATGGGTGGAGTTATCAAAACAATATCTGTTGCAGGTATTGGCAAGAACGTAGAACGTACTGTATGTATGTATTGGACTAATGGTTTGTGTCTTTACCCAGGAGGTAAAGATGGAATGGTTGGGTTTCCAGACTTCATCTACAAACACATTGTCCCAGCATGCTTCCTGGCTCCTCTTAAGCCCACCTTTGACCTCTCAGATGCCCAGACGGTTCTGGTGAGTCACCGACACTTTAGGGTATTGCTTGTGATTTCTAGAGATATGTTTGTGTTTTGGATTAATAAAACGTAACCCTTCTTTTGCTTTTCAGACATTGTCAGAGTGCGCTCTTACATTGAAAATGATTCATCTCAAAAGGGTAGGCTTCCCCCCCCTCCAGCTTTTTGAATGTCATCCCTGTAACCTGATAACCATTGGAAAAACAGTTTAGTGTTCATGAATATAAAGCCTAATTGGTGAGCTAGAATTAATGAGATCTTGTTCTAACTACTGTAGTCCTAGAGTTAGTGGTACATATGTCACGGTCTCTTTCATGTAATGTTTCATCTCTCCTTGTCTGCAGGGGCCAGAGTTTATTCAGTACCTACAGCAGGAGTACCTGCCTTCTCTGCAAGTGTCACCTGAAATCACACAGGTATTGTAGCCATGTAGTCTATTCTGCTGTTTACTCAAAGGAATCAATCAAACTATATTTGTACAGCACATATCATGCAATACAATGAGCTCTACAGGAGAATACAAAAAATGAAGATATAGTTATTACAGCCTTAGAAGTTCACACAGTAATGGAATGATTCAGTTTGTTTATTGTAATTATTGGTCGGGACATTTCCTAAAGTGAATATGCTGCATCTTCTAACAGGAACTCTGTCAAGTGCTTCAGCAGCCAGATGTCAAGGTCCTCAAGAGCTACATTAAGGTATGTGAATCGGTTGTTGACGTTGGACCATGGAAATGGCGCCCCCCGCTCTGTAGCCCACACTTTTCCAGTTCCTTACAGCTGTTACTGTGGCTCTTGTCTGACACACAAAGCTTCTTCTCCCCCTCTGTGTCTCCTTGACAGGCATTCTTTCAGCGAGCCAAACTGTAAAAAAAAAGAAGAAAAAAAATCAAAAGACTGGATGTTCCAAAGGATTGAGAGGACACTGGAGTGGGAAGAAAGCGGTTGTCAATGCCACTTACAACAAATAAAGAGAGAGCTTAGCATAGGAGCTGCTTTTGCACTTGAAAAGGTAACCGCGTAACGAAGCCCATCCTGTCTAAGTGGGCGGGGAAATGGAGCTGAAATAAAAGGACACAAGTGGTAAAGGCAGCTGTCACTCACTCTTGGGTGGCCTGGCCACACCCCTCCACTGACCCTAGGCCTAATCAGGGACGTGCTCTCCCTGTGGGGGTGGCGCCCTGGTCAGGTGACAGGCGTTTGTGATTGGTTCAACCACTCAGCAAGAGAGAAAGCAAACTATAGAATACAGTGTGAGGGTTATGAACGTGTCTATTAGTAAAGGAAAATTCACAGGAAAAGTCTAAAGACTAATTTTGTCCTTGCCTACCTTTTATAAAAAATGTTTTGGTAATTATTTAAAAATTACCAAAACACTTGACCTAATTGATTGGTTTATGAGACACGGCTCTCAGTGATAGGATTATTTTTGAACGTCTCAAAGATGTTTTGTTTTTTTCTTAATTTGAGTGGTTGGACGTGGAGGTTTCTGCCTGTTGAATGAATTTGTGGAAAAATAAGGGCTGGACTGTGACATTTTTATTGAATGGAGACATTGAATTTTACATTGTGGAATGGATGGATGGGATAGGATTTGTTTCATTTTAGTTTGAAGTGACTTTCATGAGAATTAAATTGTTATGGTCCTGGTTTATTGTGCATTTGCCTTCCTGGTGTATCACATACCTCTGTCCTATCCTACAGAATGTTTGCATGTCCTGAACGTGAGAATGACATTCACACCCTCTCCTTTTCCCCACTCCCAAGTCAGAGGTATTTGCTGTTATCTGACCATAACAATTAGGTTTTTTTTTGTTACTTGATTTTGATTTAGATTTGCTCATTTGTTAGTGCTGCATCTCATCTGTACAGTGCATTAGTGGTGAGGTTGTTTATAAGTGACCCACTAAGGTCATGTCCTGTGTTGTATTCCCTCAACTGGAGAACACTGAGGGCTGGTTTCCCGGACACAGATTAAGCTAAATCCGAAACTAAGAAGCATCTAAAAGCGTCAATTAAAGTGTGATTTTAGTCCAGGTGTAGGACTAATCTGTGTCCAGAACCACTCCCAGGTTTCCGGGACAGATTCGCTCAGCATTTGCACCGGAGCAGGTTGCAACTGTCATTTTTCAGAAGGAAATAGAAGATAAATGGAACAAAATGTAAATATTGATTAAGAAAAGGAATATGTTAAGTGTAAATAAATACTTTAAAGGTTTAGCTTCGTTTTTAAAATTTGTATTCCCATCTGAAAAAAAAAACTGGTGCAAATGGTTAGTCAATCTGATCCTTCATGTACAGAACTAAACCAGCTCTATGCTTTTTATATCTTTAAGTATTTGTGATGATTCAGGCTTATGATGACAAATTATGCAATGTCAACAGGCTGCCATACTGTGATGCTACATGTCAAACAGTTACCCATGAATTACTTATTCTGTCTGAGATACAGTGGGTTCAATCACCGCTAGATGAGACTTTAATGTTCATATCAGTTTTTGTTAGTACTTACTACACCCATGTGAAGTGTAACCTCAGTGTTTAGAAGGAAAACTGTCTCAACTCATCAATTTAGTGATGTTGCACTTACTTTTAAAGCCCTCCAAAAATTCTCACACATCTCCAGATTAAGTAAAAGTATTCTGCGTCACTCAACAGATTGTTTAGCTGGCAATTTTGTAGTTTGTTTGGTTTGAATTATTCTTGTTTCAGTTGTTGAAGACACCTTCCTGAGAGCAGCACGCACATCACTAAATCATTACTGTTACATACCTCTGAGGACATGCAAGACATGTTAATGTTCCACCTTCTGGACAATTGACATGAACTGAAAGCTGTAATTGATACAGCTTACTAATTGAAGCATCTGGCCAATAATGCCCTTTCAGAGGACAGGTAGGAATAAGTCTAGTTGTTTGTTAATATGGTTCAATATCCCCTCAAGAAATGTGAATTCAACCTCCTGTAATTGTTAAAAAGGTTTATTTGGCACACTACAACGCTACTTTGGGTATTTGAAAAGTTGTTTTTAGCCCTCAATGCTTTTGCAAGTTGCAAATTAATATCCTTTGAACTGTGGGCCTGGCTTACCTCAAATCAAGTCTGACGGACATGCAACTTGTGTAAAATGGATAATAAATTACCCATCAAGAGTCTTGTCTAAGCCTGAAATGACTATCATATGTATGAGATATGTTGGCAAAGCAAAATGAGAATTTAACTTATCAAAAGGCAGTTTCTTGACTTGGTCTAATTTTGTTTGGCAGACCATGGGAAAACAGCTTGTACACATAAAAAAAGATTAATATTTATGCCAAATATGAGTTCATTTGGTTATTCTGGACAGAAATGTCTTCACAAATACTTGTTGATTTATTTTTTGATATGGAAATTCACATGTTAGTACCAATAAAGTGTTTACTAATCTGCAGTCTGTTGAATACTCAGCACATTCATTTGCATAAATGTTTGTTTATATTCTAACAAGAACAGAACAGGGTTTGTAGTGTTTATGATAAATTATGTATTTATGCCAGCCTAGTACAACAGACTAAACTTGCTGTCATGTGAAGGCAATATGATTCTGCAAAGGCGTCAAGTGTAATGAAAAGCAGTACATGGACACTATTTGGACATTTCTAGAGATATGTTTGTGTTTGGATTAATAAAACGTAACCCTTCTTTTGCTTTTCAGACATTGTCAGAGTGCGCTCTTACATTGAAAATGATTCATCTCAAAAGGGTAGGCTTCCCCCCCCCCCAGCTTTTTGAATGTCATCCCTGTAACCTGATAACCATTGGAAAAACAGTTTAGTCTTCATGAATGTAAAGCCTAATTGGTGAGCTAGAATTAATGAGATCTTGTTCTAACTACTGTAGTCCTAGAGGTAGTGGTACATATCAGTACATGGACATTATTTTAGAAATGTCAAAAAAAAAGCAACAACTTAGCATTTGATGCAATGAATCATAGGTGATTTTCCTTTTATTATCTGCTGTAGCTTAAACCCCAAAAGTCCCTTCCACAGCTATGGGCATGAAGGAGGAAAACAAACAAAAAACTATGCCACTCAATCCTCTTAGGCAGATAAATTAAAGTATTAAGGACTTTTATCTTTCCCATCTAACTCGATGGATCGATGTACCAATCCTCACTCATGTCAGTCATACATGTCATAAGCTAAAGGCTGCTCATGATGCCGGTCTGTGCAGGCTCCCCTGGCAGACAGTTCCCCCTGTCGTTCCTTGTGAGGTCGGTTCACTTCCTTCATGATTTGATCATGAACTTCCTGGGTCAAGTGCTAGTAGTGTCATTAATGGAGCCAGGCCGCCTTAGCCCTTGATAACGGCAATGGGTCGTAGTTTGATGGCCTTCTTGCTGATTCCAGCGTTATGGCAAGTGTTGACAACATCCGTCACATTTTTGTACGACTGAGGTGCCTGGAAACACAGAAAACACCATTACTGCCTATTCATTACCAAACACCATTACTCACCATTACTCAGCATTACTTTCATTACCAAAACACCATTACTCCCAACATTCATTACCAAACACCATTACTGCCTATTCATTACCAAACACCATTACTCACCATTACTCAGCATTACTTTCATTACCAAAACACCATTACTCCCAACATTCATTACCAAACACCATTACTGCCTATTCATTACCAAACACCATTACTCACCATTACTCAGCATTACTTTCATTACCAAAACACCATTACTCCCAACATTCATTACCAAACACCATTACTGCCTATTCATTACCAAACACCATTACTCAGCATTACTTTCATTACCAAAACACCATTCCTCCCAACATTCATTACTGATTCTGATAGTGTAATACATGATTGCCACGGTTCTAAAAGGGTTATTCCAGAGGTGAATCTTCATTTAAACCTCTAAAGGCCAATTCAGTTCCTATTAGTATGTAGTACTATCTGGTTTCTCCTGCCCACCTCCTCCATGACCAGTTTGGGTGAGGCCACTCTGATGGCGATGCCCTTGTCTGCCAACTTGTCCAACACGTCCTGGAAGTCAAAGTTCCTGCGGGCTTTGGCCCGTGACAGAGCACGACCCTGAAAGCACAATGGTGAGTGGAAGCATTCATACACACACACACAACCCTTTAGTTCTTGTGGGTGGGTAAATAGGTAAGAAGTAATGTTGAAAACCTTTTTGTTGAAAATGATTGACAGTGGCTAGTGGGAACTCTAACAAGCAACATGTTCATGTTCAACATCGGCTGGACAAAAAGGTGATGCGGTGAATAACTGATTCATTCGTCAGAAAGGAGAGAGGGAGGAGGGGGGGGGGGGAGGAGGGGGGGAAGAGAGGTAGAGGCCTTGGGTGATCCTTACCGCGCCGTGGCAGGTGGTACCAAAGGTCTCGGTCATGCCCTGTTCTGTGCCTGTCAACACATAGCTGCAGGTACCCATAGTGCCCCCAATCAACACAGGCTGCCCTGTAAGCTGATGACAGAAACAGAGACTGAGTATAACGTAAATATTGTTTTTCAAATGTTGCAATGACTTAACCAAGCTCTGCAGCACCCCACGATGTTGAGATGGTCTTCACAGCACTAGAACGTCCTTACCTAGCGACTATTCTAGACTATTCCACAGCACTAGAACATCCTTACCTAGCGACTATTCTAGACTATTCCACAGCACTAGAACATCCTTGCCTAGCGACTATTCCACAGCACTAGAACACCTGGCCACCTAGCGACTATGCTAGACTGTTCTACAGAGGTATTAGTACTGCAGTAGCAGGTACCTGGTAGTCTACGGGGATGAGGGGGTGGTGCGGGGGGAAGGCTCGGGTGGAGCCCTTGCGGTGCACCAGCAGGGTCTTCTGCCTGCCGTCCACCATGTGCTCCTCCACCTTGGCGATGTTGTGGGACACGTCGTAGATCACGTGCATGTCCAGGTCGTCGGGCGTGGTGGTGAACACCTTGGAGAAGGCCTGAGGGACGGGAGAACGACAGCGCCATGGAGATGTTACACCGACACCCATGACGGTGACAACCTCAGACTTCCGGGTATGTCGGTAGCCATGTGCTGTAGACTGTAGACACTTTTGAACTCGCATGCATAGACATTGTTATTTTTCATTTTCATCTGAAATGTCTGCTTTGACCTTTGAGCCTTTTCACAAAAGGATGGCCGAGATGGCATGTGAAAGGAGTACTAATCAGTACATCTTGGTATTCTAGCAAATGCACGTACTGTATACCTTTAAAATTGTTGTTTCGTTAAAGGTAGACTCTGGGATATGACGTCATGCCAGGAAGTCACAGCAACTTTTACCAGAGATATCTGGAGTGAGTGAAGACGTGAACAACGGGAGGCGCCTGCACTGTCACGACGTACCGTGCCGGAGTTGATCGTCTCCGTTTTGAAATTATCTCTGGTAGCGCCGCCCGCCCGCCCTTTTCCCATGGACGCCACATCCCAGAGTCTCCCCTGTCGACCTCCTCTACCCCTCCAGGTTAGTCTCTCAGAGATCCCGTCTGCTGTACCTGTCTGGTGAGGAAGGTCATGGAGGAGCGGTTGACCCAGGCGTAGTTCCCGGCGGCCGCCATGCCCTTCAGGTAGTCCTGGCCCTCCTCTGACGTGATGTGAGCGCAGGCCAGCTGACGGTCGTTCACCACAATCTTGTCCCGCTTCATCGCCTTCTCCATGGCAACAAGGGCGTCTACAAATGTGTGCATCCAGAAATTCTGCTGTTAAAACTCCTCATGCTGACAACCCAGGGTAAATATGTTACTTGAGTTTATGAAAACATCCAAGAAGACTCTTTTGAGACGAACAACATCCCATCCTCTAGCAAAAGCCTCAGTTTATCACTCTCTTGATACTGAAGTTTGAAATAATAGCCACATAATTGACCCAAGACATAAAAGTAAAAACGATATCCTAGGTGTGTGTGTGTGTGTGTGTGTGTGTGTGTATATATATATATATATATATATATATATATCCTGGGTATATATATTATATATCCCCTTAACCAGGATGGAAGAGCACCATCATGCACCAATCTCTGCGTGGCTGTCAACATTGTGTGCTTTATGGAAAATGTACGTTAGCAGGATAGCAGAATGCTCAACAATACCGTGTGCTTTATGAGAAACGGAAACGGAGGAAAGGTGGGGCTCACCTGTGGCCACTTGGTGCCCCAGTCCTCTGCTGCCGCTGTGGATCATCACACACACCTGGCCCTTGTGGTCGATGCCCATCTTCTTGGCGGCGTAGTCGTCGTAGATCTCATCCACCACCTGGATCTCAGCATAGTGGTTCCCTGCCCCTAACGTGCCCAGCTGGACGAGACGACGGCACGGCACAGCGTTACGAGAATGCAGTGTGGAAGGTGTAGACCGTTCATCGGTATGTGATGGTGTCGTTTAGACGTGCACGGGATAGGCCCGTGTGTATAAGGTGTGAGTGTCAGTGACAGGTGGAGGTGCAGGAGTTACCTGAGGCAGCCCCCTCTTCTTGGCCTTGGAGGAGACCTTGTTGGGGTCGGCCTGCAGCATCCTGCCGTACTCCTCACAGTGCTCCTTGTCCTCGGCCCAGGCGTAGCCCTCCCTCAGGGACCAGTCCACCCCCATCTCCAGGGCCTCCTCCAAGTCCCTGCATCACCAGACACCACCGTGTGTCAACACAACAAACACAGCTAACATTGGTGTCGCCACATAGGGACACTGTTTACGATCTGTCAGGACACAACGACAGCCTTCCCTCCCTACTTGAAGCGATCGCTGATCTAACAGTGACGCAAGCAAGGCTCCCTCAGACGTAGGCTGGGTGTCACTGATATGAAGGCTAAGCAATGACCGCCAGGGCTATCACATCCTCACAGTTGGCTCTCAATCCTCCACCTGGTTGAACGGTGCTTACTTGGCGTTCATGGGGATGACCCCCTTGGAGCCCACCCCCACTGGGATGTGGTCAAACAGGGCCTGGGCCAGCTGCTCCTTCACCGGCTGCACGTCCCCCTCGTCCAGGTTGGTCCTCAGCAGACGCACTCCACAGTTGATGTCAAAACCCACACCACCTGCACAGACCAGAGGCACACAGGATGGCACGAGGGACACTGTGTGTGTGTGTGTGTGTGTGTGTGTGTGTGTGTGTGTGTGTGTGTGTAACAAACCATGTACCTGGGGACACTACAGCATTGGGGTCGCTCATGTCGAAGGCAGCCATGTTTCCAATGGCAAATCCATACCCAGAGTGGACATCTGGAAGCCCAATGGATTTCTGAGGATGATATTGGATTTGGAAGTGAAATCGGATGACTTTCGATCTCTACATTAACAAGTAGCACAATCTTCACCAGCGAATTCAATGCTGCATGAACTACTTACATGTACTATTCCAGGCATAGCTGCAACGTTTCCTATTTGTTTCATGGCAGGGAGGAATCCTCCAAAACCTGTTTTGAAATAGACAATCAGTCAAATCAGTCAAGAAAAACAAACGATAATACCTGTCTTGTCATCGTGTTTACCTCCTCCTCGACAACCATTTCGTAGCTCCTCAAACATGAGTTTCTCAAGGGGATCGTTGACATAGAATATTCCTTCCACCTGTAAAGTAAGTTGAAACATGGATGGTTTCATATTAGCTGCCAAGTCATACAGTGCGTCAGTGCCATCAATGCCAGCTGTCAAGAGAAGTCAGCTTTTATCATAGTAAAAGTGGATGCACAACGGTGCAGACACTCTACCGTACAGTTTAAACGAAGAATGCAAAAGCGATCGTGTATCAGTTGGCGAGCTAGTCTGATGTCCACGTATAATGTTATGCACATGTGTTAGCTAACCTGCTAGCTTGTTTTAAAGCTGGAGATTCAATTCATTCATAGTTTAGCTCGTAAGTCTCACCTGCATATTTGGGACGAACCCTTTCTTTATACGCCATGAGTTCTTGTCAATCTTGTCCAAATACTGTAACTCGTCATTGTAAGTTCGACTCATTTTGCTCTTATAACATGAGTTTGATATTTCACAGATATTTCACCAGTGCCTGATCTGTGTTCCGTGAGCTGAAATAGTACAACTCCGCCCACCTACTTCTGGTGAACGTCAACGTCTGTAAATTAGGATTTCTTCAAAATAAAAGCGCCCAAGTTCGACTCGATTTAGCATTTAAACATTGTCAATAGGGAACAAGGAACCACAAACAATATGCTAATTATCTTAACAAGTATATCAAGTATATCAAAATATACCTGCGAGCAGCAATGAAACGGGGTTCAAGCCATGTACTCATCATCATTATCATCATCAACCCTCTTCTAGCGACTTGGTGATATGACCCGAATCCCATTAATCTACATGATCAACTAGATCAATGAACTTTTCTATTAGCCCTATATCAAATTGGTAATTTGTTTGACGGATCATTCACTCCCATAATCGGTACAGGTCTTCAGAGTGATGTCCTTGATGCCCAGGTCAACTGACATGTGAGTCATCTCAAGTGACCTGGATTTAAAACTTTAAAAGTTTGATTTGCGTGTCATGCAATTACTCCGGTATTTTTTTTTTTTATGGATCGCTTAGCTTTTCTCAAACTTGTAAAGAGACAAATTCCGAGATCATGTGTACCAACTTTCAGAACAATCAGATTTTTCAATGGAGAAAAAAAACGTTCTGTGGCGCCATCTCGTGGATGAAGAGAGAAGGACATCAATAAAAGAATCATCATGGCGGCCGCCACACGGCTCATGTCAAGGTTGACAGTTGTCACGGGTCAGTTTCTCGTTATGCATGTTTATTCAAGCATTGACCTAATAGTACAGTTGGTAAATACAACTGCACATTTGTCGAGGCTATTATTAGGTTAGATGTTGTGGTAAAATACGCATATCATTGTCCGTCTAAAGTGTGTGGCTCTGTTGACTGCTGCAACATCCATTCTATTTAGCAACAACTTTTGATGTAGCTAAACTACTACCACAAATGACCATCTAATCCTAATCCAAGACATAGGACATTATCTCGACATACTTGTTTTTGAGGACATTATCCAAACACCATATCAGGTTATGTTGTAGGACAATTTCATTTTAGCATTAGGGGAATTTACAAAGCAATATCGCAAGAATGTGTTTGTGTGTGTGTGCGCTTGGCCTGTCTTACGAATCAACTACAATCATTTACGTTACATTTATGGCGCACACACACACAAATACACACACACACACACACATATATACACATCAGAATCAGAATCAATGATCAGTCTTGAGTGTGCCCACCCAGCCATTTCTTGACTTGTCACAGAGAAGTCTTGCTTGTTGTCGTTCTCTCCAGGGGGAGGCAGTGGGATTGGCAGGGCCGTGTGCCAAAGCTTCGCCTCTGAGGGAGCCACCGTGGTGGTCGCTGATATCAGCCAGGAGTCAGCCAACCAGACACTGGGCAGCCTTTCCCGTCACCACAAAGGGCAGGATCACATGGTAGCTGTTGTGGACGTGTCATCAAGGGAGAGCGTAGAGGAGCTGGTCACCAGCATACAGGTCTGACTGGCGCACACACACACACACACACACACACACACACACACACACACACACATATACATATGTTCAATTCATATGTTCAGTGTGCATCTGTGATAGTCATCCTAAATCAAGGCTACTTCTTGAAACAAATCAGTTTTGTCATTGGTTCCCCTCAATCAAAATGCTGCTTGAGAGTGAATGAACAGCATCATAGATTCACTCATAAACAATGTGCTGTGACATAAAGTGCCGTCCTCCCTTTCCCTCCTCCAGCGTCGGTACTTCCAGCCTCCCTCAGTGTGTGTGAACGCTGCAGGCATCACCCAGGATGAGTTCCTGCTGAAAATGGAGGAAGAGGACTTTGACAAGGTCATCCAGGTCAACCTCAAGGTATCTTCATACCTTCTGAAATATATTCTTCACTTGACCAGGAAAAAGGCACCATGCACCCAAAACCAACTTCAACAAAGCACATTTGTAGTCTTTCATTAAGGGCCAGTGACTCATCTGAGTTGAACCTCTGAAATACACAGATGATAGAGGAGAAGGACATTTATACATGTTTTTTGAAATCATATTTTGTAAAAATGTATTTGACATATTTAGTGAGTTGCTTTCTATGAATAGTCTCATAAATTGCCTAAAGAGGTTTGGACATAACAGTAATTGATAATAGTGCTTGACAACTGTTACTTCCCTGTTTCTTCCTCCTCTCTCTTTCTACATTCCCTCCATCTCTATTCCTCCCATCTTGTCTCCGCCAGGGTACATTCCTCCTCACTCAGGCTGTCTCCAAGGCACTGGTTGCCTGTGGCGCTCCCAAGGGCTCCATCATTACTATGGGCAGCATTGTGGGCAAGGTGAGTCAGACATCTTCACTGTTGGCACTCTAGGTTTAGGGTCATTAGCTCTCAATAGCTTTACCATATGCCATTATTGTTCCGTTTCTCTGAGACAGTTTGTGCTAGCGCCAAATGCATTTGAAGCTGAGAGGGTCGAACAGTGAGTCCTGTAACGCCCACAAAGTAGACTAGGCAGGCCAACGTCAACAGGAGAATGGCAATTTATTTACAGGATATAATCGTTTGCTGAATCTCTCGGCTTCAACATCCTTTTGTGCTAGCATGCAATTGCTTGCTCGGAGAAGGAGTTAAAAGCGGCCATTAGCAGTTTTTTGGAGTCTTCTTTGTGTTTGATGGTCTGAACAGGTGGGCAACATTGGACAAGCCAACTACTCAGCCTCCAAAGCAGGAGTTGAAGGCCTGACCAGAACTGCTGCCAAGGAGCTCAGCAGGTTGAGACTTTCCTCTATGTTAGCCTCTTTTCACAGCCGATGGTGTCTCTCCCACACAACGCCTGTTATGCTTGTAGTTCGACCGGTCAGTAATTTAGTTTTGAGCATCGACAGCCCGCCCACATCTGAGTATACAGACATGCGTTGATTCTACAGTGCATCAGCACTCTGCTAGGTCAGTCCATTAGACGTACTGTACCAGGTAGTCTGTAAGCGTGTTCAACAAACAATGTCTCTCCCCTCCCCCCTCCTCTCTGTCTGTGTCTCTGTGTGTGTCTCTCTCTCTAGATTTGGGATTCGGTGTAACTGTGTCCTACCAGGGTTCATAACCACACCCATGACTGATAAAGTGCCAGAGAGAGTGATCAGTAAGGTAGGACTGAGTTCTCATTTCGTGTCAGATCCAAATATCCCCTTGGGTTGTTCATATGAGTAGGAATGTGTCATACGTCTATGTTAAAGGAGAGTGTCCTAAAACATGCCGTGTGTGTAGATTACTTCTATGGTGCCACTTGGAAGGATGGGCGAGCCTGCAGGTGAGCTGATATCGGTCAGGGGAGGCTGGTGGAGGTAGAAATCGGAGGACGGGCTCATTGTAATGCACCGTTCCTCACTCCGTTCCATGCGTTACAATGAGCCCGTCCTCGGATTTGTACGTCCACCAGCCTCCCCTGTATAGTATAGATACACCTCTGTTCTACTTGGAGCACAACACAAACTCAGTATGCTGAACCCTTTATAGAACATTGATAAGACCTATTCTCCCTGTCTCTCTCCCTGCAGAGGTAGCTGATGTCTGTGCCTTCCTGGCCTCAGATGACTCTCGCTACATCACCGGGGCCAGTATTGAAGTCACAGGTAACGAACACACCTGGAACGCAGGAGACTGTTTGAAGGGACATGCCTTGAAAGAAAACAAACCACCTTTTTATGTAAATATATAAATCATATTGTCACATATATTATCCTGCCCTGTCACTCCAGGAGGCCTTTTCATTGGCTGAGACAACTTTCCGTCATCCTCACGAAGACCAATAAGAAGCAAATTCCTGCCGTGCCTTGCTTTGCAATTGAACTAATTTTTTGTAAATCTAGTCAATATGTACAGTGTAAATCAATGTTTGTTCAAGAAATTAAAACATATATTTCTAACTTTTGAGGCAGCATGATTTTTATTAGCCTGTGGTGATGTATTAAATGGTTCCTCTTATTACTAACCATACTGCTACACCCTCAACCTAAGTCCTCTGCAGGAGAGCCACAATCTGTTTTATTGGCTACCCTTATACTTAGCCAGATTTCAATGAGTCACACAGAGCAAACAAGCTGACTGGTGTTCACACACATACACAGAGAAAGACACAAATAAAATATGCACACCTAAAAAAATGTGTTGGCATGTGGTTTAATTGGAGACTGGACAGAAAACAATTAAGCCAAGAAGGAAACCAAGGCAGTGGAACTAAAGCAAATGAGCAAAATTACAGGGGGGAAAAAACACAGAGCAGTGGACTGGAGAGAGGGAAAAGAAAGGGAGGCAGCCATAGAGCAGAAACAAACTGAGTTGAAAGAACAAGATCTATTGGGAGTTGGAGATCATGTCTTGTGGAAATAAGGTTGGGGTGTGACGTACTGTGTTTACACACAGATGGTAGATAATCTGGAGCTGTGTGAGTGATGAGGCTCCATTCAGCTGTTTGAGCTACTGTGGTAAGAGGAAAGAGAAATCAATTAAAAACAACATGAGCTTTGGTATTCCCGGGCAACGTGCATCACCACACAAACCCCGTTAATTACAATAGGGTTTCAGGCCCTCTGGCTTGAACCCCTAATCAATATTTGATATAGTATTGCCCCGGAAGCGTTTGTAATTGTTCTAATTTTCGATGATGAAATAGTATTGCCCCAGAATAATGGACTGTACAGAAATATATTGTTCCATTATATCAGCTCGTCTCTGCTACCAATCTAATCGGCAATAGCTGTGTCTTACCACAGTGCCCAATCTGGACTGCACTTCTAGAAGTATTGCCGAGTAGATTGGTACTAGAGATGAGTGATATAATCGAAAATATTTCTGTACATATGTGGTCTATGCTGTCCAGGCCACTGTGAGCTGGTTGGCCACAGTAAAATGCTAGCAACATTTGGCAAGACACCGCTTTATATTCAAACACACATGGTCCACATTTAGAATTGTTGCCGAGTATATTGGTAAGCCTACTAGATATGAGTTTATATAATCGAAATGTATCTCTGTACAGTCCAATTTATACACATATAATAGGTTAAGTGCTGCTCACCTTAGTGGTATGTAAAATCACATGTAATATCATCAATATGGAAATTGTAATGATCAACATTATTTTTTTCGAAATTGTATATACTTTCTGTTCGGTAATTTGTCATTTCAGCAAACATACGAGGAAAATATTATGATGCCGTCACATTCATGGCTTTTATTTTGAAGTCGAGAAAACGAAACCGGACGTGTTAATGTTGGAAGTCGTTTGTTATTCTAGCTCACGGAACAGCTCTATATGTGTCAGGAGCTTTTCTGCAACAGACCTACGGAATCCTAGAAGGATGAAACACAAAAAAACGCGAGGTGTTTCTCATGACGCAGTGGAAATGTTTTTTTTTATTAATCGTTTTCATTTTGCCTGTAAAATTGATAGGGAAATTATTCTTTTTTTAAAAATTCTACCACATTCGTGTGCGCCCAAAGTGTCAAGTTGTCCGAATGTGACATTTGAGCAAAACGTGATAAGGTCCCTCTTAGTTTCCGTAGCACGACGTGACAGATCAGAACTCATCGCTTTCCGTAGTTGAAGTCCGACTTTTGACAACAACGTTGAAGAAATATTGTAGTCTCCTGTCAAAGCCTCTCCTATCATTTACTACTCATTTCTCGTTGCAAGAACTTGTTTTCAATTTCTAATCAGCCCGTATTAGTTAACATGTTATGCATTGTGTGAAATGACGACGGAAAGCAATCTTGAGACAACTCAAAGTAAGTGCTAAGCTATCTCTCTTGTCTTGTACTCTCTAGTTAGCTAGCTAAAGTTACCCTCCTTGGTTGGCAAGGAAAGGAAAGTGAAACTCTTAGCTTCTGCAGTGAATCGGTGATTTGGCTTTTGCTCAATGTCTTTACCCAGCTTCTGTTAAAACTGACGCACGAATATAAATCGTAGTCAGTAAATAGTCATAGCTAGACACATGCTTTAGCCACTTTTCTCCATCAAGGAAGTCCTTTATTCTGGCAGTGACACCAGATGCATGTTATTGATGACATATGCCACTGTACCCAAGATTATGTGTCTGGTTAGTATCTGTTAGGCGTTGCTGTTGGCTCATACCATGCGTCCAGCCCTAAATACACAATAGGCCTATGCTTGTTATGTGAGGCTAGCATCTGGTACCCGACCCACCCTCCGACTCATATAATTGGGCTTGGCTCATTTGATAACCTGTTTAGGTGTTCTGGATTTAGGAACCAGAGACGCAAATGATCCTTCCTAGGTCTGGATAATATTTATAAATGAATTTAAACATTGCTGATCTGTTCTTCCTCCCAAGCATGAAGCTGCGTGTGAAAATCAACAAGCGGACCATTCGTGTGGTACTGGATGGAGAGCCCACTCTGACTGAGCTAAACCTCCATGTGAAGGAGATCCTTTTTCCATCTTACAGCCTCAGGTTTGACACCTGCAATCGTATTGTAATGAATTAGGAACGGTATCAAACAGGTGTGTTTGATACCATTCCTCATTCCGTTTCTATGCATGACAATGAGCCCATCCACCGATTCCTACCTCCACCAGCCTCCCCTGGTCTCTAGCTAAATATATGTTCAGAGACGACATCACAATACACTGATCAATAATGGTGCAATAGGCTTCGAAGATTACCCAATTACTGACCATGGATGTCTTAACATCTTAACAGTCCCTCCTAAAGACCTCTTCACCCCCACTACCCCCCCTGTACTAACCCTAACCCCAACCCTAGAGACCTCTTCACCCCCACTATCCCCCCTGTACAAGTTCTCTCCTGTTAATTAAAAAAAAAAAAAAAAGGCTTTTGGCATTACGACTGCCAAAGGCCCCTGGCATGAGCATTGATTACTTTGTCTTATGATGACTGTTGGATAGATGATTCACTTACTTAAACAAATGTATTTGTTGTAAGTCGCTTTGGACAAAGGCGTCTGCTAAATGCCATAAATGTAAATGAAATGTAAATGGATGTTGCCTATTTCTGTGACTTGAACCAGACACTTTGTCACCTACAGCCCGGACACAGAGTTCACACTGTCCCTGAATGGCGCAGAGCCTCTATCTGACGCTGGGCAGACTCTCTCCTCCTGTGGCATCGTCTCCGGGGACTTAATCTGTGTGATCCTGCCTCAGTCTGTGACTGCGGCTGCGGCTGCGGCCGAGGCTGCAGCTGAGGCTGCGGCTGTGCCCTCAGCTTCACCTTCACCTGCCCCCCAGGCTGGCAGCAGCAGCAGCACTGCAGCTCAACGCAGTGCAATGCAGCAGAGCCAGGCTATGCACTCCAAGGAGGTGAGTAGCACTTCAACCACAAACATCATCTGGCTTTTCCCCCATCTGAATTACAGACAGTATAACCACCATAGACATTTGCTACCAGACAACTCTGGTCTAGCCTATATCTGGATATTCATCAGGTGTTCTTCAATCCTGGTCCTGGAGGTTGTGCAGGTTTTTGTTCCAGCCCAGTATTGATTTCTATCATATTGACTGGAACGTGACAAGCGGCGAATGCATGGACTAACCGTTCTCGACCGACAGGTTGGAGTGGAGGACGACATTAAGGAATGTTATTATATTTGGGAGCTCGGCAAACACTATATATATATATAAAAAAAACTCTGTGGCAGTTTGATGAATAGGACTTGCTGTGCCCTCCCTCCCTTCTGATTCTGTCTCTGACGCAGTGAAACCCACTGATAGGCAGGCAGAGGCCGTTTCTCTTTTGTCTTTGATGCAGTGAGTTGTTGACGCCCTGTGGCTCCGTACACAGAGCTCTCGGGCTGCAATTGAAAACACCCGTCACGTCTTCGAGCCCAGTCGGCTGGATGACTGCAGATGCCCTTGACTTCAGGACAGGGGGATGTGGGTGTTTTTAGGGAGAAAGTGCTGAGTCATTGCTCTCTGCCTACACTGGGTCCCGTACGGAGAGGGCTTTTTACAGTCGGGTTAAGTTGTGCACCGTAATGACACGGCTACACCCGGCAAAGTTCTGAAGTGGGCCGTCTCCTCTATTGATTGGCTAATTATCACACTTGTTGGTTTGGCATTTATGAATGTCGCAATACTTACCCTGACAGAATAGTCATCGGACTTGAATTGTTCCTTCTATCGCCTTTAAGATAAATGGTGACCCTAGTGATTTTTGGTGTTGTATTTACCCTGTAACACCCAGCCTAGCGCGAGCAGCAGCCGGGCGGCTCGGGTGGAGGCGGGGCCTAAACAGGAAGAGGGCGCAGAGGAGGAACAGGAAGCGGAGGCGGTTCCCTTCATCTGGGAGCCTATGATGTGTGACGAGGTGGAGGAGGGGAAGGTGCCCCTCTCTCTGGAGGTGCTGCACCACGGGGCCCATAGCAGGAGCCCCTGTGACTCCCTCATGGTGGCAGTGCACCTCCTCATGTTGGAGACTGGGTTCCTCCCTCAGGTAAGGATCCAGAGGAGACTGGTGTGGGTCCCTTCTACTGGTGGTAAAGCAGTGACTATTGGGTTAGAATTGCTGCAAAGCTTTAAGTTGCATTGCATCACCTTGGAGAATATATGTCACCAGAAAACGTTGAGGTGTGTGTGTGTGTGGGGCTGTATGTGTGTGGCTGTGGCTGTGTGTGTGTGTGTGTGTGCGTGCGTGTGTGTGTGTGGGGGGGCTGTGTAGGGTTCAGAGGTGGGGCCTGGTGAGATGCCCAGCGGGTGGCAGGCAGCAGGGGGCATGTACAAGCTGCAGTACGTCCATCCTCTCTGTGAGAACAGCCTCGTCATGGTCTTGGCCGTTACCATGGGACCCATGCTTGTCATGAACGGTGAGTCACAAGTTTCTTTCCAGTGACAGATAATCATTGAAATGTTTTTTTTATTTTATTTTTTTCTCAATGTGAATAACTGTCACGCCTCCCACTCCAGCCTCCCTGAAGATGGATGAGAATGTGAGCACCGTGCTGAAGCTGTCCCTGAAGCCCTCCTCCTATGTGACTCAGGACTGGGCAGGTTAGTGTCTAGACTCTAGGTCCTAGTAGTGGTCCCAGGTAGACGGATGATTGGTTAGAGCGTATGGCCCTTTCTCAATTTGGTCGTGTGTGTTTTTGCTCTGTTTCCACGGCGGCAGGAGAAAGCGCAGCCGCCGTCTACAAAGACCTGAAGAAGCTGTCACGGATTTTCAAAGACCAATTGGTCTATCCTTTGATTGCGGCAGCCAGAGAAGGTACAGTTAGCTAAATGCCTTTTGCGTGTATGCTGATCTTTTAATGGTGTGTGCATGTTCTGTTGGAGACGTAGGTGTGTGTGTGTTGGTTGGTACGCGTTGCACCATGCATCTGTTTACATTTGGGATGATATTTTATGAGGGAGCTGACTCACTGTCTCCCCCTGGTGGCGGCGAACAGCCATGGCGCTGCCGCCGGTGTTTGGCCTGGTTGTCCTACCTCCTGAGCTCCTCCTGAGGGTCCTGAGGCTGCTGGATGTGCACTCGGTGGTGGCCCTGTCCTCTGTCAGCAGAGACCTCCACAGCGCCACCGCAGACTCCACCCTGTGGAGACACCTGTACCGCCGAGACTTCAGAGGTAGGAGGCGCCGAGCGTCCACAACCGTCGACCACCAGAGAGTTCCATAGTTCCATAGTCATGTTAGGAACCATCCAAATCACAGACACAGTTGAACTTTTCTTAAATTATTATTATTATTATTATATATATTTTTTAAAACACAGTATCTACGTCTTTTAAAGGTTGCCGTTTTAGTCCTCCGGGGAAGCAAATAGACATATTCTAAATGTCAGAGCCTTGTCTTAGAGCCATGTCCCCAATACAATATATTTGTTATTGTAGAGTAGAGGCAGCATGAGTCATGGTTTAGCGATGAAGGCCATTTGATTTTTACTGTTGCATCTTTCAGACGGTCAGATTTCCAGCACACCCAGAGACACCAACTGGAAAGATGTGAGTAATACATTGTATTCATGTATTGTAGCTGTTTGCTATTAAAGCCCCTTTTAAGAAGCATTGTACACATCTAATCTTACGGCACTGTAAAGGATGTGAGTACTGTTATTTAGCCTAGCCTAATTCAATGCTTGTGTTCCCCCCACCCCCCCACCCCCCCCTAAGTTGCCCATCATAAGAGCTTCTACTGTTGGACAGAGATGCAAGGGATGTGATTGTCTTTTATCCCCCCCACCCCCACCCCCACCCACCCATAGCTTTACAAGAGGAAGTACAAGCTGCGAACAGAGGCGTCCATTCACCGCCGCATGCCCCATCTCAATCCCTTCATCCTCCCTGACCCTACATGTATGAGGCCTGTTCCCGTCCCTCTCTACCCCCCCGGCATCATCGGTGGAGAGTACGACCAGAGACCTGGGCTCATCCATCCCATCCTGAGGCCACGCTACGATCCCATCGGCCCGCTCCCAGGTCACGACCCCCTAGGAAACCCCCTAGGCGGCCATGTCGGACGACGGGGAATGAGACCGGCGGGAAACCGACCATCGGACATCCGGCGAGGTTTCATCTGAGTCCTAAGAGTGGTGTGGTGTGTACCTTATGTGTTCACCACACAGATGATCATTGAAATGGAATAAAACAAGGCTGTGAAAGACATTCCTTCCCTAACTGTCGAGTCGATGCTTACGCTCTGTTTTAGCTTTACTACTGACTACCACACCACCACCACCAACCATCTTGTTTATCCACCAACCAGCTTATTATCCCCCTGAAATGTACCGGATTGTTTTTGAAGTGTAACATTCACACTTGGATTTGTTGGTGTGCAAAAAAAAAAAAAGAACGGATTCGGAATAAACTCGCGTGCCTTTAATAACCAAACCTGGGTCAAAATAAATCAGAAATCCTATGTACCTAAAGTAAGTGAATGAAAACAAATACTGTTTTGACACCTGCTTGTTATCCCTCATTGCCCTCAGTTATTGTCTCACTTGTGTTGTTGCAAGTGAAGAGGATTGGTGTGACAATTTATGGCTTACCGCTTGTGAGGAGGACACATTTTGTGGAGTACTTATTTTCTCAGACAAAAGCTTTTAATAAAATGAAAAATGGCTATTGATTGATTCGGCTGTGTTTTAATATTTAGCTCAAACTTACTCACTCATTGACTGAGTAAAAATACCTGTCAGGGATGATGGGGAGAAGTGCAGTTCAACCTGATTAGACTGTCAGGAACGGTATATATCAATGGTCTGCAATGCATTTCTGCTCCAGTGCAAATGTCAAGGTAAATAATGATCACAAGGATGGCTACACCCTTGATTTCTTACTGTGGGTTTTACATGTGTTTGGGCTGGTGGAGGTAGAAATCGGAGGACGGGCTCATTGTAATGCATGGAATAGAATGGAATTCCCGTGCACTACAATGCGCCTGTCCTCCAATCTCTACCTCATTTTATACTTTCATAGAGGTTTTGCCTAGTGGTCACATGATTGTACTAGTTAGGGAACATCAGTGACGTCTTGTTTTCAGAAAAAGGTGTTCAAGCATTTGCATACCAGTACATAGCCTTAATGTCCTTTTATGTGTGTATTATTTGTATATACGAGACTAGTAGGACATATTCTAGACTAGTAACTGTGCTCTCTCGCGTCATTGGGGGTGTAGTTCGTCTCTGATTCTCTAATATGGATTCCCACTGTGAGAGAAGACGCTGCTGGTGTCAGTTGTAGCCTATTTTATTACGGCCTGTAAATGACATCATCCTTTTCCTTTGGAACAGTGACATCAGAGGACTTTACATGATTGGCTCATTTTTCCATGGGTGTTGGGGGCACATCCATTGGCTTAACCCACCGATATGTGACAAGCGGGAAAGTGGCAGCGGTCTGATCATCAGCGGTCGTTGTGATCTTATCCCGATATTTGAGTGAATTTCCTTATGATACCGTAGGCTGTTAGATCATAATAAAAGCGGTTAATTGATGGTAGGTATGCATGGAGAAGAGACGATACATGTCAAACTAAATGGGACAGTACAGAGACTACTGACATCAGTGGCCAATTATTAAATAATGAGCCCTGGTACACATGATGTTTCAATTGACAGCTGGCTGTATGGAGAGAGAAAACAAAACATAACACATAAATAAATCATTTTATTGCATAACCAAATTTTACCCCATGGGCAGAGAGAGATTAACAACAGGGTTGAATGTATTACAATTCGAGGGACTGCGCGTTGATGTAGGACAACCCCCCCCCCCCACTCCCCTTTGCCGAGAGACGAATTGCAACACGTATCAGGAGCGAATGTTCATTTAAGTTCCATTTAATTTGTGACTTGTTATTTTCTACATCCCCATTCGCTCAACGGAGCAACACTGTATGGTGTACGTTTGAGATGAGCGACGGACGGAGGAGCTGAAATAGGAGCGCTGTCCCTTTAAACGGGGTCTGTTGTTCTGCCTTACAGGAAGTGTGAGGGGTGTTCCCGTCGCAATCCCAGCTGATCCTCTACAGCAGACGGAAGTCTCCCGTTTGTCTCACACACACACAGCGGCTTTAGTATTCCACTGTTCTTCTACAGAGTGACAAGAGGAGGACAGTGCTGGTGGTTTGATTTTGTTTTGGAAGAAATCCCGAGGATTATCCCTTCGCTTTAAGGGGGTGTGGAGGGGGGTCCTCGGTCCTCTCCTTCTCCTCCTCCTCCTCCGATCGCCGTTGTCTTTTCTCCCACTCGGGTGAATTCGCCGTCGCAGGACTGTCATGAGCCCAGTTTGGGGATGGCATCCTCTCCGAGTTTGTGTAAGACTGTCGGGCCAGCGGAGGAGGAGAACGGCGAACTGGACCAGTCTCTCCAGCAAATGCTGAAGGCGATCGCCGACGAGAGGAACCGCCTCAATGTAAGACAAGAAATGAGTGGAATCGGTAAGTGTCCTCCACTTTGTAAGGCGGCCTGTGCCATAGCACTGTCAATAATAACAATCATAACTCGTATGCTTTCTACAGTCCCATCTAGCCCTTATTCAGGACTTCAAGGTAATCCGTTTCTCATGAATTCATGAGATCAAGTCTCACTATATGGCAAAGAAAGACACCACACACAATAGGCTTTCGGCGAGGTAAGACATGCAACCAAGGCTTTTTTGTCTTTACGTAAACCATTAGAACACGAGTCTAATTTGTGAAACAAATGCCCACTGTCAATTTCATGCAGTCAGGCTCGACTTCCTTGATAAATAATATAGAGCACATCATTGTGTGAACACATGGACAACCTTGTGCATAGCCTACAGCCGCTGTCCAACATGGCATAATAGGCTACTTGATTTCATGAACTAAATTCGCGAATCCCTGAATCTAACAGAGGGGCTTTGAGCTGTTGGTGTACACGTTATGACATCGATCGACGAGAATGTTAACTCACCACTTTGCATCGACACTTGTCTGTGATGGAGACCCCCCCAACTTGCCCATGTGCCTCTGTAAGCTTCCCAAGTACAGGTGGCCTATTGTCTGAGCGGGCAGGATGAGAGAGACATTGAAATGGTCCCTGTGTTCTAGATCTCAAAGAGCCAGCGTTAGTGTATAGGTAACCTACCTAGCTTTATCCCCCCCCCCCTAAAAGTAGTCCTTTCTTATTATAATTGATTCCCATTATTGACCAGGTGTGCTCATTTGCCAAAAGGGGAATTATCATATGAAGGGCATTTCTGATTAAATCCGATAAGGTTGTGTCCCAAGCTTTCTGAGCTGACCATGAATAAAGATCAATGGGATTGCGAAGTGAAAGCAGCAAACGGGCATCTGCCATGGAAACCAGGCCCTGAACATCCTTGCAAAAAGGTCATTTGTAGGGAACAGCATTTGATATGGATGCATTATTAATATAACTCACTTACGTGGTTCCATTTAGACTCGCTCGTAAAATGTGTGTTCTGTATAGAGTAACTGTTGGCCTATGTATGTGAAGTATGTGTTGTTCTTGAACCATTTTTTGATGTTGGTTCGGCCTTGTTTGTTTGTTTGTTTGTTTGTTTGTGAGGAGGAGTGTTGTATTGTTCTCCTATTGAAATCAATACGGCTCTGTTCTCAGAGAATGACATCACTGTAGTACATGGGGGGGCTCCATTGAATGTCAGATTACCTCAGTGGCTCTTTCTCTGAGGCAGTATTCCTCCAAAGGGTCTATTGTTATAGCTGAAGGGTTTGGACAGTCAGTGACTTAATGGGTCCATTTTGTGTTTTTTTTTTCTACTCGCCCAGGCCAGTGCACTCTTCTTTAGACTACTTGTAACAGCGACGGTGAGAGCTCTCTCCTGGCCTCTGCTTTCCAAAGGTTATCAAAGGGTTATCTCGAAAGCTACCGCATGCAGTAGCCTAATGGGAGAGTGTTGTAAAACCGCTGTCGTGTCTTGCTGATTACCTTTTTAGAACAGTCACTTGACTGAAGACAGGAATTAAATCAAACCTGATATGCTGTATCATTGTTTACAAGCTATTGCCTTTGCTCACACACCTGGGTGTCACCTCCGACCACCTCCCCCCCCCCCCCCCCCAGTCCCTACATCCCTATCGGATGCAAAAAAAGCATCCATCGTAGCCCTCCTGGTTACTGGGCCACATCAGCGTGTGCCCTTGAACTGTGTGGAGTGTCCAGTCACCCTCCAGATGTCATTTGGTTTGCCTTGCTTACCTCGAACTGCGAGTCAGTAGCAGGGTGACATGGCAGCCTGACTCTGCCTCTGTGACTCTTCTGTTTATAACAGGGCCTGCATGCGGCGTTTTAATGAGCGCTAGTGCAGGTCATGAGGTACTGCGTTATCTCTCTCTCTCTTCCCCCCGGCCGCCCGCCCTTCAGTTCCCCTCAAAAGGTGCCATGACGTCTCCAGCACCAGGTGTTGAGTCAGTTCCTCTGCCTCTGCCTATCATGTTACCCTCCGCAGTGACTCAGGGAGAGCGAGTCATGCAGCTGTCGCAGCATATGGGCCTCACAGTAGGAGGACATTAACCTATAGACTCAGTCAGGTGATCCTGTCACGCTGGCTCTGCCGTTGCCGGTAACACTTGACATAGACCTTGGTTTCCTGTCACAATGGCAGAAGGGGTGTAGTAAAACATCAACGAAACATTGTTCTTCCATATTGGTCAGGAAGTATTGAGCAGAAATGTGGGTGTAGGGGTATGTGCAGGGTATTGCTATGCATGAAACCTTACTCTGTGGTGTCAGGAAAATGTGTGTGTGTGTGTGTGTGTGTGTGTGTCTGTGTGTGTGTGTCTGTGTGTGTGTGTCTGTGTGTGTGTGTGTGTGTGTGTGTGTTTTAGAGATTTCAGCCCTTTGGTGGAAACAGATGGGTGGGCCTCCCACCGTTGTCTCCTTCTGTCTGTAGAGATATGCCCCCCTCTGAGAAAGGGCCTACAGCTACACACGTACACACACAATTGTCCTCTGTTTGTTTAGACTTGTCTAGACTGTAAAGCCTTTGGGACCATACAGCAAACACTGTTGCCACCACTGTAAGTCGTGTAAGGCGATGTCAGTCAGTCTTAGTAGTGGAAGTGACTGTGTCCCTGTGGCTCAGGATGATGGGAGTAATCCCTGTGACACTGAGTCATCTCCTCCTCTCTGCCCCATGTTCACTCCTGTGTGGCACGTGCGTTGGCCCTATTTAGTGTGCGTGCGTGCGTGCGTGCTGCCATCCCTGTGTAAGGTTCCTGTGCAGTGCACCACTGCCTGTGATCATGTCACTGCAGGGTGATTAAGACTCTCAGGATCCAGAGCCTCTCTCTGAGTCACCGGCTGGCTGCACCACGCCCGGGCCTGGCACCGACCCAAAAAGAGCCACAGCTGCCACCTCCACTCTGCACACCCCTGCTCCTCGTCCCCGCGACGATGATTACAACGGAATGATCACAACGGGATGATTGCGATGCTGCTTTTATTCGTTGAGTGACATTCGTTAGTTACCAAATTCGGGAATTCATTTCTGATGCCTGATCCTGTAGCGATATGACATTTCTTTTTTCTTCTTTTTTTCTTTCATTTTGCGCTTTCCTATTCGTCGGCTAACTCTCTCTCTTTGCATCGTGACCGACTACAGGTCGTCACATCTCACACCTGATCCCAAATCAACCCCCTCCACCTATCCTCTGGGCACCAGACCGGTCCAGGCAGCCCAGGCCAGATCAGTGTGGACCCGACCGGTACACATTAGCATTATATAACAGTTAAAGTATAAATAGGCACACAAAAGTTTGACAAAGAAGCACGAAAATAGATTTTGTTTTTGGGGGTGGTTGTCAAACGTGGTACCGCTGTGCTCGGCCAGATCCAGAGCTGATATATATTTAAACTGGGGGTAGAGCTATAATTAGACCAGTGCATTTATCAATGTCTCTGTCTCTTTGGCTGCTGCAGTGTTCTCCACTGCCAGCCAGGGTCTGCAAAGCACTGTTAGAACACAACAATGTGTTCTGTGAAGGCCTCTGTCAAGTGTTCTGAGACATGAAGGTACACAGTGTGTGACCACACTTAGATTGTATGCTCACTAGTGTCTTTTGTGACGTCTTCCCTGGTCCAACAGAAACCAAGTTTGACAGAAACTAATAATGTGCAGGCCCTCCAATTGCACATTTGACATTTCAGCCTGCTCCGATTCCTTAATTGGTGTCATAGAGTCATGCTTTTCGCTCCTGGTCCCTGACAAATGCTCGCACACACGCACACACACACACACACACACACACACACACACATTCTCACTTCCTCCGTTTCCTCTCAGTTCCCACACTAACTGCTCAAGTTCCTGCTGTCTGGTCAGACAAGCCTCCAAAGATCAATGACTGAATCGATGGACTCCACAAAGACCACAGCCAGAATACAATACCAAAGACCTCTGCATACGTGGTGACATTTGAGTTTTGTTCCGCAATCAAAGAAAGATCCACCGTCTGAAACTTCTTTTGGTTTTTGTACTCAACAACCAGTCAAAACTGTGTTTTTGTAGTTTCCTTTACTGCCACTTTGGCCAGAAATATGCTTAGCTAGTAACCCCAGTTAGCAGGAGTAAAGCCTTCTGAAGCGTGCAACATGACATGAGATTCAATTCCAGTTGGAAGTGCCCGAGCTGCCAGGCGCGAACCCCTGCTCCTTGATTCCCGCTGGGACCATACATACTGAAATGTATGCACCCACTGCAATGTCAGTCGAGTTTGGATAGAAGCGTCAGCTAAATGGCATATATATTATTATATTAAAGTAACTCGCAGGGGTGGAGGAGCTCACAGCGTATGTCAGCCATGTCTCTGGACGTATTCAATACGAATGCTAATGGTATGCTTTGTACACACATTTAGTAATTAGGACGTGGACCCTCTAATGTGTCCCCTGTCCCCAGCCTATTCATGAGGAACGGAGCCAATGCCATATGTATTAACTCTACCCATGATGACGGGGGTTGGTTGTCTGGTTAGAGAGAGGCTCTAGTGGACTCTGCTCTGGAGCGCTCCACAGACAGGCTTGTGGTGTGTTGGCACACAAGGGGCTCAGTCTGTACATTCTGTGCTCTTGCATGCAAGCAGACTCACTGGTCATGTGTCTGCTCCGTGATGCGCATTACCCAGAATCCCGCCGCCCCTAACGGTCCACGTTCTATCTGACGCCTCATTTCTCCTTTGATGTCTTTGTCAAGGTGGGCATTGTTTACTTTGGTGAGCGGGCCTTTGTCTTCTTTGTATTTCTCTGTATCTCGTCTGTCTTCTCTGATTCCTATCCCTGTGACTCAGACCCCCCCCCCCCCCCCCCCAGTTTAAATATTTCATTTTCACAGCTGTACACTTCCAGGCGCTGGGTGATAATGTCTTGTTTAATTCATAGTGCTTGGAAATGTTTAGTTTTACCCAATTCAAGCCAAAAGGATCCTGCCTTGCGTATTCCTCTGAAAGTGTTTAGTGCCTGTGTGAGTCTCTCTACCTGCATAGCATTTTAGATCGTGTCACATCAAACTGATTCACTTGAACTCATGTAGTGCCGAGGGTGAATAAAGTCACCCAAAAAGAGTGCCACGGGTGACTTCATGCACCCAAAAATGCATCAATTATAATGCTTCATTTTGTAGCCAATCAAAGTGTTGTTGCTAGGTATATACCACATAAAACACTTGGCACTCTGTTCCCGGAATTCTTTGGCAGTTGGTGAGTTAATGGTAGGGTTATATAAGTCAAGGTACGTCCTCAAATCATAATGTTCTTGATCTTGTTCTTGTTCTTTTATTTCTTGTGCTGGCTCAACATAGCAATTACACACACAGGTCTGCCCCTCACCCCCCTCACCCTCCTCACCCCCCCACCTGCTGAGTGTGCTCTTTAACGGGGGGAGAAAAGATGAGCTCATCCCTGAGAGGACAGATCATTGGCCCCAACACGCTGCTGTCAGCATCCCCTGTCAGCTCCCTACGGTGGGGTAAGAGACACAGGAGAGGGGGGCAGGGCGGGACAGGGCAGGACATGACAAGGACACACTCATCAGTCCGCTCCACCATTCTCTCCCTCACTGCCAGCAATGGCTCTGGCACTTAAAGGGGGGTGGGGGGGAAGAGTCTCTTTCCTTCCTCCCTTCACTTCCTCGGAAGTGATGGAGATATCGATTCTGATACAAATCAGAAGCTAACCTCTGGGCACAGAATGAGAGAGACTTTGAGGAATGACTCCTATCTTGACTCTCACTCCCTCCAATCAGTGAGGGTAGATTGGATTTCTTCAGCGGGTTTGTCCGTTTGTTGGTGTGAAGAGGCTCAGGGCATGGAACAGGACAACCACCGTCTGTCTGTCTCCCTGCATCTCTCTCTCTCTCTCTCTCTCTCTCTGTCTCTCTCTCTTTCTCTGTCTCTCTCTCTCTCTCTCTCTCTCTCTCTCTCTCTCTCTCTCGCCTTCATCCTCACGCTGGTCACATGCGCGCACACACATTTAATCTTACTCAGACACAGAGACACAAAACGCACACACACACACATACACACAAACAAACACACTTCTAATCTTACTCAGCCACACAGACACACTCTTACAACCTCCATTGAACATCTCCATCATTGTGTTTCACTTTCTTGCTGTCGGTCCCAGTGATATCCTAGTATTACAGGAAGAGTGTCTGTCTGTGTCATCTCTCTCTCTCTCTCTCTCTCTCACACACACTCTATTTCACTCTTTCTCTCACTCACTCTCTCTTTCTCTCCCTCTGTTTCTCTAGTCTCTCTCTCTCTCTCTCTCTTTCTCTCCCTCTGTTTCTCTAGTCTCTCTCTCTCTCACACTCTTTCACTCTTTCTCTCTCTCTCTCTCTCTCTCTCTCTCTCCCTTTGTTTCTCTAGTCTCTCTCTCTCTCTCTCTCTCTCTCTCCCTTTGTTTCTCTAGTCTCTCTCTCTCTCTCTCTTTCTCTCCCTCTGTTTCTCTAGTCTCTCTCACTCTCTCTCTCTCCCTCTGTTTCTCTAGTCTCTCTTTCTCTCCCTCTGTTTCTTTAGTCTCTCTCTCTCTCTCTCTCTTTCTCTCCCTCTGTTTCTTTAGTCTCTCTCTCTCTCTCTTGGTAGATCATTATTGGAGACTCTCTCTCTCTCTCTCTCTCTCTCTCTCTCTCTCTTGGTAGATCATTATTGGAGACTCTCTCTCTCTCTCTCTCTCTCTCTCTCTCTCTCTCTCTTGGTAGATCATTATTGGAGACTCTCTCTTTCGGCAAGCTGCCCTGTTGTGTCTGACTGTCTTCATGTGAGCACGCATTGGGATGAGACTATGTTGCAACTATGACGTCAGTTCCCTCAAGTACTGTGCTATTTCCATAATTGATACACACACACACACACCTACCCCCCCCCCCCCCCCTCCCCATGTCTCCCCTTGCCTTGTTACACTGCACTGCATGCACGTTATCTGCTCTCCCGGTGGCTCTTCATTTAACTGGGGATGACAAAACAGGGAATCTGTTGTTGTGTGGTGTAATACTTCTGTGGATTAAGTTGTTTTTTTAAGTGTATCTTAAGCCTTTTAGTGTTACTGGCTTATTGCGTACGACTTCCAACAACCTGGGTTTAATCAAACAGTTCAGTGTGAAGGGAGGGGGGCGGGGGGGGGGGGGGGGGGGGGGTCGTGTTTGAAACGTAGGCCGAAGCTGTTGGCCTGTTTCTAACACTGTGGCTGTGTCTCTTTTTGCTGCGTTCTCTGTCTGTGCACGTCGGTGGAAGGCTAGTCCTTATGACCTCTGCTTCTCCGGGGACACCTACAAGAACAGAAAGAATCATGTCTCTTAGCTACATGAGCTCCTCTTTCTCTCTCTCCCTCCTCTCTCTCTGTCTCTCGTTCTCTCTGTCTCTTTCTCTTTATCTCTCTCTCTCATTCTCTGTCTCTTTGTCTCTCTCCCTCCTCTCTCTCTCTCACTCTCTTGTTCTCTCTCCCACTTCTCTCTCTCGTTCTCTCTCTCTATCTATCCATCTCTCTCTCCCTCCCTCCCCCCTGTGCCAGCAGGGCAGCCTCCCATCCGCCCACCCAAAAACAAGGTCATCCACGCCAAGTCTCACTGGAGGGATTCCAGAGGTCGCTTCCCCGTCTTTGTCTCTTCTCTCCACAACAAGAACAGCACAGTTTAATGACTGGCGGCTGTCAGCCAGAATCCAGAGAGCCGTGAAGTGTGAACATCTTGTCTTCCGCGGCCGGCCCGTGGACAAAGTGAAGAGGGGGACTGAAATGTTCTTTTTTTTTTAATTATTATTATACAACCAAGCGTCAAGAGAGATGGTCATTAAACCTAATGATGTTGGAAGTGGATTCAGGGCAGCCTTTGGCTGGATTTTATGATGTGATTGGTTTTTGGGAGAGCTGGTATATTCCCCTTGTACAGATACTTGAAATGTGTTTTAGATGCTTGATTTCTAACAGCTACCAACAAAGCTAAAGTTATGTGTCTGTGTCTGACTCACAATTAGGTAATGTGCAGGTAAAGCGGTGAAGCATTAGATAGATAAAGCGCTGAGAGATTCTGTGTGTGTGTGTGCGCGTGTGTGTGTGTGTGTGTGTGTGTGTGTTGTTATGGAAAATACATTGATAGAACTGTTTTCAGGTTATACACTTTCATATGACTGATACAACTTGTGTAAATATTGGGAATACATTTTCTCTTGCCACACCTCTAAAGTTCTATAGCCATTGTTCTGAGAAGCACTGTATGATTTACAGTACCATATGAATAGCGGTGGTTTCGGAGGGAGTGGTGAGGGAGAGTGGTGATGAGGGGGACAGACGTATCTTGCCAATAGGTGTGAAATGTTGAACGCCGATTGATTGATGAGAAAGTCTCATTGTTCTCTCTCTCTCGCCCCCTCCCTGCGTAAGCACAGGCCCATCAGCTGATAGACGTCGTGGCGCCTACCATTATGTTTCATCTGTATAAAGACAACCTTGCCTCTTCAGACTTGTGATGAACAGATTTACGCTGGGCTGCTGTTACGCTCTTGTCTCTTGTTTGCAAGCGATAATAAATACCGGATCCGAATATTGTGGCTACTCAGGACTTATTTCTTGATTCTTACCTCCGAAGAGCTGAAGTACAGAGTGGTAAATCCTAGACATCCACCACAGTGTGTGTGTGTGTGTGTGTGTGTGTGTGTGTGTAGCCTCTCTCCAGAGAGTGCTCAGGTGACCCTACCATGCCCGTTGGATGACTGCCTAGGATCTTGTTCCGAGACAGGCTTGTTGACGAGGACACTTCCTGGAAGCTGCATCCGCTTCACTGGAGGTGGTTTGATATACTGGTGAAGTGTGTGCTTACACCGCTCTCATGAACCTGTCTATCAACTGAGAGGTTCACAACAACAACAACCACAAACGTGTTTTTTCGTGGTACTGGAATGGCAAGACCACACAAACAAAAACAAGCTCGGTTTCTGTAGTTTTTATGTTGTAATGTGCTCAGGTTGTTCCATCTGAATATCATGTTGTGTTTTTGTTTTGTTATTGAACCTTGTAGTCAAGTTAATTTGACTGTAGAAAACAGAGGAATTTGTATATACTGCCCTACGGTTATACAGTTAGTCAGAAAACAGGGCTCTGCCTTTCTTCAGCTTCGGTTCTACTGCGCTGGATGCATTTTGCACTGCAGTGTGAAATGTTCAGCAGCACTGCGAGATTGTGTGTGTGTGTGTGTGTGTGTGTGTGTGTGTCTGTCTTGTATTGATCTGCGGTGGGGAAACCAGAGCTGATGAGCTGGAATGTTTTCTGCTCTTTTGGTCCCATCCTGGAGTCTTCAGCTGCAGGATTCAGGTCAAGTCATTTTAAAAGCCTGTTTACTGCGTCGCTAATGGACAGTGTAGACTTTGTACAGAGCCCTGTATTCAAAATGGAACCTCTTGATTTCACGGCAAAGCAAGGGCGTTTCTTTTTTTGAAGTGTTAATACAACTGCGTAATTACACCAGTTGCCATTTGGTATTCTGCCACTAGCAGGATAACTCTGGCAGATGTACTCTGTGTCTTAAGACTTAGGACTATTTTTTCTACAGAATAATAGCTGTCAGCTGTCAGTGTCTCACCCTCAAAGTTAATGATGGCCAAGGAACATTCAGAGGTGTTAGCCCACGGTTGATTGGTATACAGTACAGTAATTCTCTGTAGTATTTATTTATTTGTCTTTTAAAGTGTGGTCTAATTACATATTTATTTACCATCCTGGTGTGTGAAGCTGTATTCAGCCATAGGCCGTACTTGTGAACTGTTAGTGTACCCACAGTGTAAACTGGTGGTTCCTTGGAGAGGAACAAAATGTTTTAGTTTCAATGTGTTGTTGTTTTTTTGTCTTGATAAAGGCCTATTTTTGGATAATTTGTTAAAATCAATTGAACTGAAAAATTGTTTGTGCAAATTGTTCAATGCATATACATTTGGATCTGGCGATTAGGCTAGGGATAACACTTTTACAATGAAATTAGATATTGCCTGAATCAAAACAAACAGTCAAGTAACACTAGATTGAATTAGACTTAACTGAATCACACGGTAGCAAATTGAATGAAATGCCAATGCTACATGCTTTTGTTCTCAAGTGAATGGCCTCCATTTTGTGGCCCATTTTCCCCTCTCTTTCTCAGACAGCTAATTCCTTCTCCACGCCATTAGAGAGGGACGCTTCTATCTCGCTATCTCGCTATCTCACCTGAGGGCCGGCTGAGTGGCCAGTCGCTTCTCCCTGAGTTATGGCGGCACAAGGGAACAGAGTAGGCCACACAGAGACACCCAGGCTGCTGGCTCACCATTGATTATCAGAGACTCTGCTGTTCTGGAGCTTAATAAACCGGAACGTCCTAAAAACTGTCACCGTCGGCAAAGCGAGCACCTCCTTTCTGTGTCACGATGCCTATCCCTCAGTGACACACCAACAGACAGACTCATTCAGTGAGGAGGTGACGTCAACGCAAGGGGGCTTGGCTTTGATCTTCCCCAAGAGGGCCACATCACAGGTCTCCACTTCAAACAGGTTGCTCAGCCGAGAGGCCACCGACCCCCGGCGGTGCCGAGAGGCCACCGACCCCCGGCGGTGCCGAGAGGCCGTGTATTCAGCTCAGTGTCCACACACAGACCTGTCTCCAGATACTGAATGAATTCAGTTAGATTAGAGTCGTCGCTGCAGCTGTTAACAATGTAAAGTATTTAGTTTGTCGATTGCTTATCTTCTAACTAGAGGTGTGTTTTCAGTAGGGGAAAGGTCGCAATGAAATGGCAAATGTGGAGAGGACTTGTGATCGAAGTCTTCGCTACGTATGGTTTCCGTCCATGCGCGGCTTCATGGCTCCCATTTCCTGTGATTTAAGAAAGGAAATGGGACGCACGTGGGGTATTAGTTCTCTCCAGTGCTTTGTTTCTGCACCACAAATAAAGCTTCAGCTTCATAGAAGTTCTCTCTCAGAAGAGCGTTTACATACCGCATTTATATACCGCATTTATATACCGCATTTATATACCGCATTTATATACCGCACACACGACATTCCTTTCTTCACCGGTATTGTTTTTGACAAAACACCGGTTCTACACTTTTTCAGAAGGGCATATTCCATTTCTGTGCTCTCATTTCTTCTGAAGCATTGATCTTAAGCCAATAACAGCCTTATATCCTATGTTTCTGGATCTGCAGGTTGCCTTGGGAACCTCCGTATCGAACTGGTTAATCAGATCTACATTTTGAGGCACGCCTGGGGAAGCCCAAGCCTGTCCCAATGAAAATGGCTGACCTTTGCTTATGTTTGAACAGTGAGAAGTGGTGACCTTTCAGTCTGAAAAGGTAATGTCTGCCGTTACCAGCCTGTACGCTCACTGTGTCAGTGGTGGAAGTAATGGAGACATCATTGCCACTAGGTGTGTGTGTGTGTGTGTGTGTGTGTGTGTGTGTCTCTCTCTCTCTCCTCTCTCGCTCACGCTGTCTTACTCTCTGTTTTGTGTGCGTGTGCGCGCGCGCATGTGTGCGATTAGATCATTGTATCTGTTTTTGCCACCTGCAGGTTCTCCTACCTTAACAGGCCCTGCACCTGCCGCTCGGCAACACCGTTGCCCAGCAACTAGGCAGAGGGTGGCATTGCAGCGAGTGGAGACATACCTCACTCACACTGCTCTCTCAGACGTAGGGCAGAGGAAAAGCTTTTTGCCCCCCCACCCCCCCGAGCCAAAAACCTGAACCCCAACCTTTAAACTGACCCCTGTGCCATCGTGTAGTCTGACCCATTCTGTCTCAACGCATACCCCGTGATTCATCGATTGAGAAAGGAAGACCGTTTCACTGCAAGTCAGTGTACATTGTGGAATGCTTACTACTGCAAACAATCAAAGAGACTGGGTGCTCATCTGACTCTATCTTCTCCTATGCCAAGCATAGACTGGACTTAGACAATGAAACCTGCTATAAAAAAAACAACAACTGTCTTTTGTTTACTACAGCCTGTGTGGAGCATCTCATCCTGAATTCAGTGGGCATTTACACTACTTATTTGTTTTTTTTAGGAGAGTTTTTTTTATTTAATTTTTTATTTAATTTTTTCCCCAATAACCAAACCCATTTGAATATGTGTCAAAGGTACAGGCCGCAGTTTAGATATAATGTGTGCTGTATAATCCTGAGTCTGTCCCTGTTGTGTTTGTCTCGCAGGCTGCTTTAAGGACGACCGCATCGTGTTCTGGACATGGATGTTCTCCACCTACTTCATGGAGAAGTGGGCGCCGCGCCAGGACGACATGCTGTTCTACGTCCGCAGGAAGCTGTCCTACGTCAGCGCCGACCACACGGAGGGCAAGAAGGTAAAGGGGTGGCAGTTGCGCCAAGTGCTCTGTTTGAGTGGATCTCACGCACACACACACACACACACATACACACATACATACAGTACTAGTCAAAAGTTTGGACACACCTTGCCAAGAGTGTGCAAAGCTGTCATCAAAGCAAAAGGCGGCTACTTTGAAGAATCTAAAATATAAACCATATTCCGGTTTAACACTTTTTTGTTTACTACATAATTCCATATGTGTTCCTTCATAGTTTTGATGTCTTCAATAATAATCTACAATGTAGAAAATAATAAAAATAAAGAAAAACCATTGAATGAGAAGGTGTGTCCAAACTTTTAACTGGTACTGTGCATACTTACATACACACACACAATAATTAATATTCTCATATAAAAATAAAAATAAACTTTATTTCACTGTATGCAATACATGCAGATACACAAGTAAGATATCATAGACGGATCAGTAATGGGTTATCATTCCATAGCTTTGACTGTACATGGAGAGACGGGAGCAGAGAGGTAGCAGGACCCCAGGTGTGGCGCTGCATCTACTCATTTAACATGCGCTGCTGGGACACAGGTCTTATCTTCATAGAGATGGACTTTAATGAATATGAGGATTTGAAGTGATACCAGCAGTTACTCTGCAGATCATTAGCCCCCCACATGTAGATACCATTTGGATTGGCATAATGGCAGTTATTGTACCAAAATGCACCCCGATAAGTGAAGGCACAATTTCCAGAAAAGGAATCCTGATCTCGATCAAAAGTGCTGAAGCGTTGCCCGCTGTGGTAGGTTAAGGAATCCCCTGAAAAAAAAGAGAACCGACTTTAGTGAAATGCTTTTACATATTTTGTCTGATCTACTAAGTCGGTGTAGCTGTTTCAACGTTTCATGTCATGTGATCAACCCACCTGCCCCTCCGTCTCTAAAGCCGCTGACGTGTAGTCTGTAGCCGTCCTCCTCGGCGTTGATGGCCTGAGGAGAGATGGAAAAGGAGGAGTAGAAGGCGTGGGCTCTCCTCCCATCAAAGTCCTCCATGTCCACCCGCAGCTCATAGCTCTTCCTCAGACTCAGGAGGTGGATGGTCTCCAGCCCTGCAGGAGGAACAGAGAGCTGTGGAGTGAGACTCGAGTCTTCTGTTCTCTTCTGTTCTGTCCTGGGGTCAGTTTCCTGAAAGCTTGGTAGCTTAAGTAGTACTTTTAATTTTTCCCCGACAACCCAATCACAAAGCTGCGAGATAGTAGCCATTGAAGAGTCGATGTTTGCAGGTGAATCGACAGAATTCGACAGAATGGGTGATTCGATTGTTGATTCAGTCATTTCGGTCTTACCCAGCCAGTACTCTCCTGCTGCATGTCCAAATCCATCCTTGTACTGGTCCCATCCTCTGTAGAAGTTCACTGTGCCATCCATCCTCCTCTGGAACACCTGGAAGGAGGGAGAGAGAACTTAGAGAGGAAGATGAAAGAGACTCCACGCATTTGCAATTTTGATGTTGACAAGAAATGGAATATTGACAAACTCAGCTGGGGAAATTGGCAGTGTTCAAATCCAGTCACACTCCTGAATGACATGACTAAATGTGATGAATAGTTTCGCCTTTGTCTTAGCATTTCAAGGTGATGGCTAATTAAAATTCAATAGGTTTATGCAGTGCTTTTTCATGCCTTCTTTGCGGGGTTCAGTATTCAGTATGTCATAGTATCAATAGATTTGTTTATGTAAGGAAACCGTGAACGTGGTACTGAATTGATGTAGCACTTTGCCTAGAAGTGTGGCTTTTAACATTATTATACAGTAGGTTTGGGCAGATCAGATATTATCGAATATTGTATTATTTGTGAGCATATTGTGAGCATATAGTGATATTGTTCTCTTGCAGAAAGTAGTTTGTAAACGTGCTTAAAACTCACATAACTCTGCATAACTACAAGTGCAGCGTCTTGTTTTTTGCCTGGCAAAGCATATCTAGCTGTGGAAACATGTAAACAGTCTGGTGAAACATAGAAAAAACACCAGCCATACACTCTATGGCATACACTCTGTGCACTGCAGTTCATTCATTCTTGCCCAAGCAGGCATGTCTCCACCATACAGTACTTCAGCAATCAAAGATATGGTCATAAATTGTGATATTTTCTAAAGTAATATCGGGAATAAGAACATCTGGATATCGCCCAACCCTATTATACAGAACTCGTTAGGGTTGATAAAAACATGTAGTCTGGTTAGTGGCACAGGTACTCACCGTCCACTTCCCTCCGTCCGTGTCCATGTCACAGTACACGTAGCGTGGGGAGTTGGGTCCTGCAGGGTAGATCCGGTACACTCCACTGGCCCCAGAGCCGTCGTTGTAGATGTCTGCACAGTCCAGGGGCTGGAACATGAGGGACTCGGCCGCCGCGAAGAACAGCACTGCTAGTGCTATCAAGACCTGTAGCGCAGGACAGAGACACAAACGCATTTTCGTATAATTTCGCATAACACGTATAACTAGTAGTTTTTGTCTTTGACATCATTGAAACATTTGTGTGCGTTACTGTAGCATGAAGCTTAAAAGCGCACAAGCATGTTTAATCTGCTATCTAGTGTTCAAATAAGACTTCTACACACAGACCATCAGAGAACATACTCTTACCTTCATTGTTGAGTTCTGTTGTTGTTTAGAGGAAGTTTCTTCAGCTCAGTGTAAGCCAAGTAATGTGAATGCTGCAGCACACATGGGGTTTATATAGGCCGGTGGTAACATAATGTTATCACGGTGTTATCAGAAGATCAAGGATCCGTAGAATGTATGACTTCTGTCACCCTTGCAATTTAGCTACAACATCAAATTGAGTTCATTAATCTTGCCGTTTTATTGTCAGGTCTGAAGTTCGATATGTTGTGTTGAAACGTGCTTATCCTTTTATCTCTAGCTGGTCTACAGAACATTGTCTCCTTCTGATCTGCCTGTGTGACCAATGTCCCACATATCCACTCTTCCTCGTCTGGCCTGATCACGTTGAGTCTGATCACGTTGAGTCTGATAACGTGCCCAACCAGATCATGGCCCTGCAGCGCCAACGTAACAGATACCACATGTTATTGGTCTCTCTCACTAGCAATAAGGAAGTGTTTATGTTCCCTCGTGTGCTGTTTCCAATCTGATTTATAATAATGATAATGATAACAGTAAAACACAACACATTAAAAAGAATAAGAGCATCATCAAAAACAAAAATAAAAGTAAAAATAGTAAAACACAACTGTAAACCACAAACAAGACTGTCCCGTGTTGCTACCGTGGAGCTAAGAGGCCCAAATATGACTACCTCAGATTGTCATTCAATTGAAAACTGTTCTGGGATATCCAACACCTAATATCTTCCAAGCACCATTTAGAGAAACTAAACTGGACGAATCATGGGGTTTAATGGGAAGATATATTGTGGTCCTCTGTGGCTCAGTTGGTAGAGCATGGCTCTAACAATGGGTTTGGTTCCTGCTGGGAGCATATATACTGAAAAATGTATGCTGAACTTTTCAAATAAAACAATTCTGTCCAGATACCTAGTCAGTTGATTATAGACAACCTTCTCCAAAACTTTGGATAATAAGTTTAGAAATGGGTCTACAATTGTTTAAAACTGATGGGTCCAGACTTGGCTTTTTAAGAAGTGGTTGGACAAGAGCATGCTTAAAATAAGGCGGTAGTGAGCCAGTGGCCAGGGAGCTATTAATAATACCCAAAATGTTGGGGAAGACTGTTTCCATTACTTTCTTTAGTAGTCTAGTAGGGACAAGAAGAGGATATTATGTGTGATACAATCTTGATAAGGGTTTCATCTGATACAGGAACAAATGAATCCAGGTTTGCCTCCAATTGGTAAGTAACAGTCAGGTCATGTATGAGGGGTGATCTGGTCTCTGATATTTACAATTTTCTTAATAAAGAATTGCAAGAAGTTTTCACATTCTTTGGGAGAATGGTTGGTAACCTTGTTTGATGGGACATTTACAATTCTGTCGATAGTACTTATTCAACAATATTCTTGGATGATGAGAGTTCTCTGAGATCAGATTACAGAAATACTTTTCTCTCGCTTTCTTTACAGAAGCATTCAATTCCTTCATCAGATCCTTCAAACGAATGTGAAAAACGCTGAGTCTACAGGCCTTCCATGTTCTTTTGGCCTTTCTACATTTTCAAGGTGCTTTCATTTAGCCAGGGAGTGGTCCTGTCCAACCCTCTTGGTCTTAAAGGGAGCCTTGTGTGTGTTTTACATTGTCGTTGTTTCATGTGAGACAGAGTTACATGTATACAGTATAAACAGAATTCTATTCTATGCCAATTCATTCTACTTCTATGGTTCTATCCCTACCCATTGGTTCTATCCCTACCCATTGGTTCTATCCCTACCCATTGGTTCTATCCCTACCCATTGGTTCTATCCCTACCCATTGGTTCTATCCCTACCCACCACATTGTCATTCACTCCCTCTCATTACGACGCAAACATTCCAAAGTGGCCTGAGAAACCTGTAAAAGAGAAATGTTACAGCAGCAACAACCCCCATTAAACCCAACAGCCAGCTCCCTTGTCAGCGGAGATTTAAGGCCAATTAAAGGCTGGATGTGTTGATGAATTGTAAATGGAAATTGCCCTTGGGTGATGTACGAGGCAGGCACACACTCCTGACAGCAGCAGCAGCAGCAGGAGGGTTTGTTGGCCAAAGAGCTGGATGCAGCCCAGGACCAGGGAACAGAGCCAAGCACATGGGAGATGTGTCTGAATGAGGAGTGAATCAGTATTGATTGCTTGTTATTTTGTCCTGTGGTGATGGGGAATAAGATTTTCGGTTTTGGGCGGTAATGAAATTAGAGGCAGCCAGTCACCCTTGCAGAGTTTTATATCCCCTTGAGGGAGCGTGTGTGTGTGTGTGTGTGTGTGTGTGTGTGTGTGTGTGTGTGTGTGTGTGTGTGTGTGTGTGTGTGTGTGTGTGTGTGTGTGTGTGTGTGTGTGTGTGTGTGTGTGTGTGTGTGTGTGTGTGTGTGTGTGTGTGTGTGTGTGTGTGTGTGTGTGTGTGTGTGTGTGTGTGTGTGTGTGTAAGAGTTACAAGAGATTTATTTGGGTAATATCTCTACTATGATGCCATTGTTGTGTTTAACACTAGCTGAAGTATATGATTTGTTAGACCAGAAAATGGGCACTATCTTTTTTTCATTTTCCAATGATATATTGTTGCAGTACAAATGTACATTTACAACACATCGATTTTGGGCACTTTTTAGTATGTACAGTTAAGTCCATATATATTTGGACTCTGACACAATTTTGGTTATTTTAGCTGTTTACCAAAACATATTCAAGTTACAGTTATATAATGAATATGGGCTTAAAGTACAGACTCAGCTTTAATTTGAGGGTATTCACATCCAAATTGGAGGAAGGGTTTAGGAATTACAGCTCTTTAATACGTAGCCCCCTCTTTTTCAAGGGACCAAAAGTAATTGGACAATTGACTCAAAAGTTTAATGGAGTGGCATTTGCATTTGGAAGCTGTTGCTGTGAACGCACAACATGTGGTCAAAGGAGCTCTCAGTGCAAGTGAAACAGGCCATCCTTACGCTGCAAAAACAAAAGAATCCATCAGAGAGATAGCAGCAACATTAGGAGTGGCCAAATCAACAGTTTAATACATTCGGAGAGAAAGAAAACGCACTGGTGAGCTTGGCAACACAAACAGGCCACGGAAGACAACAGTGGTGGATGATTGCAGGATCCTTCACATGGTAAAGAAAAACCCCTTCACAACATCTAGCCAAGTGAAGAACACTCTCCAGGAGGTAGGCATATCATTATCCAAGTCTACCATAAAGAGAAGACTTCACAAGAGCAAATACTGAGGGTTCACCGCAAGGTGCAAACCATTCATAATCCTCAAGAATAGAAAGGCCAGATTAGACTTTGCCAAAAAAAACATCTAAAGAAGCCAGCCCAGTTCTGGAACAGCATTCTTTGGACAGATGAAACTAAGATCAACCTGTACCAGCATGATGGGAAGAAAAAAGTATGGAGAAGGCTTGGGACAGCTCATGGTCCGAAGCATACCACATCATCTATAAAACACGGTGGAGGCAGTGTGATGGCATGGGCATGCATGGCTTCCAATGGCACTGGGTCACTAAACTAAAGGCAGAAAGACCCACGAACAAACAACAAGTGAAGACAGCTGCAGTAAAGGCCTGGCAAAGCATCACAAAGGAGGAAACCCAGCATTTGGTGATGTCCATGGGTTCCAGACTTCAGGCAATCATTGCCTGCAAAGGATACTCGACAAAGTATTAAAAATGAACATTTTATTTATGGTTATGTTAATTTGTCCAATTACATTTGAGCCCCTGAAAATAGGGGACTGTGTATAAAAATGGTTGCAATTCCTAAACGTTTCATACAATATTTTTGTTCAACCTCTTGAATTAAAGCTGAAAGTCTGCACTTCAATTGCATCTCGATTGTTTCATTTCAAATCCATTGAGGTGGCGTACAGAGCCAAAATTATGGAAATTGTGTCACTGTCCAAATATTTCCGGACCTGACTATATATACAGTACTGTATATAGGCACTGTTTTTTATTAGGACTGACTGACAAACTCCCAGTTTTGTTGGCAGGTAGACAGACATGATATGACAGTTTATGATGATATGACTGGAGGGCAAGTACAGCAGATGTTTCTCCTAGTTATAGGCTTACAGGCCTTATCTTCATGGAGATGGATTTGACTGAGTAGAAAGTCTTCCAACTCCTCCAGTTGGTTCCAAGCTGAGAGTTGTGTCCCCATGTATAAAGTCCATTTGGGTTTGAGAGGTAGCAGGCGTTATACCAGTACCCCCCTGCATATTCCACAGCACAATTCCTGTCAATCATGGAATCCTGGTCTCGGTCAAAAGTGGAGAACCTCTGCCCACTGTGGTATGTCAAGGAATCCCCTGGAAGCAGAGATCAGATCAGTTGGTAGCAGCATTGGTGCAGGTGTTCAAGATATGTCCTCTATTAATATTGGATAATTCATATGACTGATACCAGGGGAGGCTGGTGGAGGTAGAAATCGGAGGATGGGCTCATTGTAATGCATGGAATGAAATGAGGAATGGCATGCGTGTTTGATACCGTTCCTGGCTTTACAATGAGCTTGTCCTCTGATTTGTACCTCCACCAGCCTCGCCTGACTGATACGATAGATAGAATAGAAGACAGAGGAAGTCAATAATGTATGTAATGTTGTTGTTGTTGTTTACAGGACAGATGTCCAACATGTGAGAAAGAAGGTCTTAAACTGTACATGGGGTTTAGTCTGCTAATATGGATGCTGGTAAGGGAAAGTGATTACTGCATGTCAATCATGGCCAGAACACTCAATGGGACCACATTTTAATGTACCAATTAGAGTTAACATGGTCTTACTGTAGACATAAGTTCCTTGGTCTAAAGACCACAGGTTGTAAAGCATAGACTCACCAGTGCCTCCATCTTGGAAGCCAGTAACGTGAAGCTTATAGCCATCTAGTTCAGGAGAGACGGAAAAGGTGGAGTAGAAGGCAAAGACTTTATTCCCGTCAAAGTCCTCCATGTCCACCCTCAGCTCATATTTTTTCTTCAGTGTGAGCAGGTAGATGGTGTCCAGACCTGCATGTACAGTGTTGAGTTAACAGCTACAGTGGGGGAAATAAGTATTCAACACATCAACAATTTTTTAATTCAACATATTTCCATTGAAGCTATTCACATGAAATTTAGACCACCATTTAGACCATTGCTCCCACCTCCGAACTTCACTGTAGGTATGATATTTTTCTGATCATATGCAGAGCCATTTCTCCTCCAAACATGGCACATCGTATTGTTGCCGAAAGGTTCGAATTTTTTCTCGTCTGACCAGACAACATTCTCCCAGTAATCTACAGGCTTCTCCAAATGTTCTGTAGCAAACTTCAAACAAGCTTCAACATGCCTTTTCTTCAGTAATGGAGTGGAGTGCATTGCCTATTGTTTTCTTTGTGACAGCTGTACCCGCTGCTTCCAGGTCTTTCTGGAGCTCTGCTCGAGTGCTCCATGGCTCTTGGGCTACTCTTCTGACTAACTTTCTGACTGCCTGGTCAGATAATAGAAATATGTTGAATTAAAAAATGATGTTGAATGTGTTGAATTAAAAAATTGTTCATGTGTTGAATACTTATTTCCCCCACTGTAAATGGGAGAAGACTGAACCTCTATCGTTTTATAATGCCTGAACTGCTGCACTTCCTGAAATTTACAACTTAACAATTAACCAAATGCACACTAAACCGGTGTTACTCATTTAAAAAAACATTGATGGATTCTTTTTTTTATTATTAGATTATTAAAAACATTTTTTTTACAGTTATCCATTTAAAAACCATTGCTAGATTGCATCTAGTTTTTTATAGTTGGTCATAAAGGTTTCATTAGGACTCTGTCCTTGAAAACACTAATAAAGGAAACCATACCCAGCCAGTACTCTCCTGCTGCAGGTCCAAATCCATCCTTGTACTGGTCCCATCCTCTGTAGAAGTTCACTGTGCCATCCATCCTCCTCTGGAACACCTGAGAGGAAGGGAGGCAGTATGAGCCACTTGACCTGGGCTGTGTTTCATCCCGGAAAGACGCTCCCTCCCATCTCTCGTTCAAACACTCCCCACCACAGATCTGATAGGATTGGGCATGTGTAAGCTAGTCTCTGTAGCTCCATCTAGTCACTGCTATGTTGCTTATACCTACCCAGTCCTGTCAGATCTGTGAAGCGGAGTAAACCAGGGCAGATGGGAGGAACCAACGTTTTTGGATGAATGAAGCGCAGCCCTGGTCTTCAAATATGGACCTCTGAGACTTCAGGTCCAACTGGTGGTAAGGCCTCTGACAAATGAGTTGCTCGTCTATGTAGAATGTAACTAATGTCATTTGTTTCGTCTGACCTTACGGTGTGTTTGTGTCACCAAAGGCCTCGATATTTTTAACACTGATCTTTTGTTGCTCGGTTCAAGCGTTTCATCGGTACTCACAGTCCACTTCCCTCCGTCCGTGTCCATGTCACAGTACACGTAGCGTGGGGAGTTGGGTCCTGCAGGGTAGATCGTGTACACCCTGCTGGTCTTAGAGCCATCGTTGTAGATGTCTGCACAGTCCAGGGGCTGGAGCATGATTGTCCTTGAATGGACGAGTACAGCAAACGGCAATAGGTACAGAAAACCCTGAAACATGGAGAGATAAAACAAGTAATGGTTAATATTCCAGACAGTACGTTTTTAAGTGATGCAGATGTGTAATTGTACAACTCACCTGCATGGTTTCAACAACGTCTCGGCTTTTTCCCGGTTGGTTTTCAGCTGGACAACTCAAGTAAAGTGTCTGACTGTAACGTTGACATACAACAGCCTCTCTGTGTTTTTATAGAGGAGATACGAAAGACAGATAATGATTAACTTGAGGTTTATTCTGAAAGGAAGCATCGTTTCATAATATGTGGAATTCCCATTCTTTTGAGAGCCCTGGAATCTCCCATCTTTCCAAACAGATTATTTCTCAATGTTGTTAGCCTTTCCTTAAACTGTAGCACCCCTTCATGCCTCAACAAGAAAATGTATATATTTTTAAAATATATTTATCTTATTTATTTATAACCACCGTATGTTATTGCTATCTGATCTATTATTTATTCAAACTTGAGCCTGCAATCTTGACTACCAGAGGGTGAGAGAGACTCATACATATCCAAGTTGTTGTTATGCGATGAATATGTATTTATAGAAACAAAAAACTAAATTGTGTCCCTGAAGGAGAACCTGCTTATTTGCTAACTTGCAGTGTGTGTTTTTCTGACAAATCAATATGATTGGATCTCAAATTAATGCATTTATTCAGATTTCATTTCATGTATTTGGCACAGAATATAACACACCCCTTGGCCACAATCACACTTGCTGTCAGAGGCAACAAAATAGAAATGTAGATGGAAGTTAAAAATCAAAAGTACTTTCAGATGAGCAACACATTGTAACTTGTGTTAACCTGTGTTATTCATACTGTATGTTCACATCATTGCACAATATGAGTGATATTATACTCTTTCTGTGTCCATGTCACAGTAGACTTGAGGTATTTGAGAGTTGGGTCCTGCAGGGTAGATACGGTACACCTCACTCCCCTTAGAGCCGTCGTTGTAGACACCGTCACAGTCCAGGGGCTGGAACATGAGGCAGCGGACCGCCGCGGCGAGCAGCGCGGCTAGAACAACCAGGACCTGAAATGAAACACGTGACGAAATTGAAAAATACAGAAGTCATTTAGTGCATACAGTACAGTACAGTACGTGTGATTTGACTGCTGATTTTTTTTAGTTCTGTCAATAAGCCAGGCAACTTTTCGGTTTTGATGTAAGGAAATAAATACTGGTACACACAGCAAATACTTCTAGTTTAATGTCTTACCTTCATCCCTCTGATAGTACCAGACATTGGCAGTCCTAACTAAAGGGTTTCTCCTGTCCACAGTCTTTATTGTGACCTGTGCTGTGATGTCAATTGAAATAAGAACATGTGGCAATCACTTTCTGGCAGTGCTTTTTGAGAAAATCTTCCACCTAACATCTGACTGACCTTGTTGCATTTGAGGACATGACTTATATCTGACATGCCTCTTTCACAACTAGATCCTCTGTATGTCAGAACTTCCAGCATGTTTTGTTCCTGTAGTGCTAGTGATCTTTTGGCATCACTTTTGGTTCTGTGCTGTCATGTCCTGATGTGCACCATTTGTTTTATTGAAACACGCCATTGTAAAGACGCTTAACATGAACTGTACTGAACTATACCTGCTGTAAAAATGTCCCCTACAACAGACGATAATAGTTTTGCGTTGTTTAGTATAAAGTAGTCTAATCATATTAAAGCCACAGAAAGTGTTTGTATAACCTGCATGCTGTCACTGGTCGGTGAGTGTGAGTATGGTAACTGTTGTAGGACAGAACTGTGTTGCACCAGCCCCAGGTGTGTGGCCTTGAGGGCAGTTGGATTTGCTGTACCTGTTGCATTTGATCACATGCCATATACAGCATATGATTTTTTCCTGTTTTAGGACATTCTAGCCTTACGACTGATTTTCATAAAAAAATACTTATGGTATTATAGCCTTACATAAAAATGTAAAAAAAAAATGTCAGGACATTATAGCAGACTTTGCTATTGCACAATCTGCCCGAAGCCCAATGCAGTGTTGTGCAACAAAATCCAAGCCTAAACGTTCCTAACCTCACCCTCATTTGATGTTATGTAATGTTAATCTGTTATTCACCCCCTCCCCCCCGATTCTCTCTCTCACACAAACAAATCAAACAATCACACATGGATACACCTCTGGAAACACATGGATACACCTCTGGAAACACATGGATACACCTCTAGAAACACATGGATACACCTCTGGAAACACATGGATACACCTCTAGAAACACATGGATACACCTCTGGAAACACATGGATACACCTCTAGAAACACATGGATACACCTCTGGAAACACATGGATACACCTCTGGAAACACATGGATACACCTCTGGAAACACTGTATATACATACAGTACATCTTAACCCTCCATTGCTCTAATGGCTGTTCCTCGAGAGAGGCTTTGTTTTGTCCTCACTCAATCACAGTATGATAGATTTACTGTTTTGAATCAACCAGAAGTCGTGCTCCGTAGAAATAATCCGAAAAGCTTTCATGCAGTATCTGCACCCTCCCCCTCACCTCGACACTTCCCTTTCAAATGTCCTCCGTTCTCTCTCTCTCTCTCTCTCTTTTTTTTCTTTCTCTCCTTTTGCTTTCTTCATCTCCTCTGTTAACTCTCTGCCTCCCTTGCTTACTTTCTCTGTCCGTATTAGCATTTAAATGAAACAGAACATGTTTGAGCATTCATAGGAGGTACTCTCTTTTCCTCTCTCTCTCTCTCTCTCTCTCTCTCTCTCTCTCTCGGGGTACTTCTCCTTCATTTAGTCTGTCATTAGTGACTCTGTGTCTGTGCTCAGCGTGTCTTATGCATCCTGGTCTCAGGGAAGGCTGATATGAAGAAAAGCTCCCAATGATATCAATATTCTAGTCGGGCTCACAAACAACAAGAGAGCAGGGAAACGAGGGCTGCATGAAATATGAGGGCGCCGTGTCTTTTGAGCAGTTTTTGTTTCGTGCTCTGGTGGTGGTTGCACGTGTTGACGCGAGCCTACAGAAGCCCGGTGCTGTAGGTGCATCTTAAGGTGACCTATGTCTCTCTCCGTTTGGACGATTTGGACCCATTCACACCTCGTCCCTTCAGCCCCTGAAAGGATGGACAGGTGTTCGCACTCACCCTATGATTCGGGTGAGGGTGGCAAGAAGGGAGAGAGGTGGGGGATGGACTCCAACTCCTCTTCAGTGCTGTGACTGGTATCAGGTACCGTAGGACAGTGACTTCGGTTTGAATACAGTCCTGTGTAGCAGTGCACTGCGCACTCAGTAGGAATCTGCTCCTACCCTCAGTGGCGGTGAACTCTCCAGCACACTCCCCGAAGAGAGTCTACGTCTCCCCACCAAAGCACCGACACAAGGATAGGAAATGTGATAAGAATAACAACAACAAAATGGCTGCTTTTGATTCTTATGTAAGTGGAAATAGACGTAATGAGCGTTTCTAGCAGTGCGCTCGCTCCCATTGGTTGGCCCTCTGAGCCAATGAGGAGTGTGTTCCCTGGTGGTTTCCTGTCCTGTGAAATGGTAGCCGTCATTTACCACCTCCCATGTTTACCAAGACGAGGGACGGCCGACATGAAGACGTCTGCCCCCCCCCCCCCCCCCTCTCTCTCTCTGGTATCTCCATCTCTCTCTCGTCCATCTCTCTTTCCTCCTTCACTGTCTGCTCCCACCTTCTCTTTCTCTCGCTCCATCCCTCTCTCTTCCATCTCTCTTTCCTCCTTCACTGTCTGCTCCCACCCTCTCTTTCTCTCTTTCCATCCCTCTCTCTCCATCTCTCTCTCCCCCTCTCTCCCCAGCAGCTATTTCCCCCCACTGCGTGGTGGTCTCCTGATAGAACATGAGAAGGCCGAGATGGAGGAGCTGTAGACGTTTAGTCTGAGTGTGACAAAGCGCGCCCCGTCATCGCCAGGAGGGACACAGATTCGTCACCTCACACCTCACGGCGTTCCCTCTCCCTCGTGTGACAGGGCACAGATTTGCCTCACAGATCCAATAAAGTCATCATCATCATCATCATCGGTCAGAGAGAGTGTCATTTTGACTCTGAAGTGCCCATCCACACCACAAAGGACTGCTACCACAAAGTTTAGAGGCTCTAACAAGTGAGGGTGTTCTTGGTGGATTAAAATCGACAGATTTACACGTACAAGAACTCCTCACTGAAGGGTTGAAACAAAGGCTAAGCGCAATAACAGTATACGAGACTACATTCTGTCACCGATCCATACAAAATCTACATGTTACCACCAGACAAGGCTTTCATCAGGTATGACAGATAGAGGAAAAAAACATGTCAGATACCAGCTGTACCACCAGCCACCCCCCAATAGGGTTCAACTTTAGACAAAGGGTTTGATGCAATAAGAACACTCAACTGTTTCTGAAAGTAAAAGTCACAATACCGTTATTTTGAGTCATGTCATGTAGGTTTGTGTAAAGGGTTGACAGGGTTAGAGGGACTGATGAGGTATGGAAGCACCCGGGTCGGAGACTCCCGTCTATAACGAAGCATGGAGGAGAGCGTTTGTGTCCCTTTTGTATTCCGTCTTGTAATTCCATATCTGTGTAATGCGCTCTGCTTCCAGACATAGACTAAAGACGCATGTCCGGCCTTTCTAATTGGCTCTGCATCACAAAGAGAGGAGAGTGGGGCGCGGAGGGGGCCTTCCCCCCCCCGCGCGCCTCGGTTGCCGTGGTAACAGAGCGTAGCGCTTTGGCCAGGTTGGGTTTTTCCACTGTCCTCTCCCCGTCCTGGCCCCATTGTACTCCGACATATTAAAAACCACCGCTGACAGGGAGGGCTGAAGCTACGCTAACAAGCCATTAGCCCAGATTGCAGATAAACAGATGGGGTGTGTGTGTTTGTGTGTTTGTGTGTGTGTGTGTGTGTGTGTGTGTGTAATAAAAACCATGGCCATTCATCACTGGCCTTTTTAAGCAGTTTGTTGTTGTGTGCCATACTTTGTGCCAGGCAGATGATGTCATGACTGTGGCCCAATGCCACTCCACTCCACACACACATCCAGTCCCCCTCAGATGAGAGAGAAGTGACCCTCTAGTCAACAAACAATCCACTCACAGGCTTTGTGTCGTCTCTGGTTCTCCAAGTCCAGCGTCAGTGTGGCATTGTGCTCCGTCCTCCACAATGTGTGGCAATGTTTCAACCTGTTCTATTTATGCACCGTGAGACAAGAATGTGGGCTAACTAGACCTGCACTCGGGTGTGTGTGTGTGTGCGTGTGTGTGTGTGTGTTGGAAGGATAAGAATTGGAAGGATACTTTCTTAATCACAGTCTGCACATGAAGGATGTACGATGTGTGTGCTGTGAGGATAGGTTGTGGGCTTCATCCACAGCTTATAGGCTGTCGGGCTGTCGTGTGTGTGTGTGTGTGTGTGTGTGTGTGTGTGTGTGTGTGTGTGTGTGTGTGTGTGTGTGTGTGTGTGTGTGTGTGTGTGTGTGTGT